>NC_057785.1:3797258-4097258 GCF_014825855.1 Bombus pyrosoma | reverse complement strand
ATAATTAGTAAGTAGAAGAAAATTGTCGAAGAATACAGAGCACAAAGTAGAAGAAATTCATGAAAAGCCAGTTCAGTTCGTTATTCTTACCGTTTCTAATCGCCCACTAACGACAATCAAATCAAGTGTTACATTGTCTACTTGTACAACCGCGTGGAGAATATTTAGGGAAAGCTACAAGGATAAGAATGATCCGACAGGGTTGTTCAGGGGTCGATGATTTCGCTGGAACTTCGGAAAACACCCTAGAGCACGCAGCTGCCCAGGTATTTGCGTGCCCCAATTTTCAGCCTGTGGGGCTGGAATCTATGAGGGGGAGCAGAAGGCTGGATGGATGCTCTCTTTTGCTCAGAACACCCCCCCAGTATGTGTAATGGAACCCCAACCTCCTGTCTGTCGATGTAACATTGTTAATTCTGCTCTCAGGTTACATTCAAACCACTATCTATGAATTTGATATATTTTTCTGTTTCCTTTGATTTACTCATGCTTTGTTCTGTACTAATTTGTACTCCTTTCTTTTAGAGCACGGATAGAGGAAAAGAGAAAACTGGGCATTGTAAATTAAGGAGTTAGATACGAATGTTTCAAGCTAAAAGGGTAAATTATTCTCCTTGAAACATTGAAACTTCAATGCAACTTGTTTTAGCATTTGATATACTGATAACAAGTGACTGGCTAGTATATCGTATACTAACAGTATTTCTTATTTTCTGTACGATGATTACAAAAGTAAATAAGATTAATAACTGATAAAAGGACAGCTATTCGTCAGGTGATCGAAACTGGTTCAGACTTATCTACAGTTGACGCAGGTGTGTTCATACACCTGCCATTATCACGCGCCACTTCGTGGTGCATCAATTTTTTGGCACTTATATCTTTCAATATCAAGTGTTACATTAATATTCTTGCCAATATGAAACGCGATCGTTTTCTAATCTTTTCCAATTCTTTACTTCAGTCATATTATCTAAAAATGAAATTCTATTTCAATCAGAACTAAAATAGAAAGCCCCAGCATTTTGATAATAATATAATTGATCATATATACATTTTTATTATTCATAAGGATGGAATTAAAGCTTCAATCATTTTTCAGGGCATCTTCATAGAGAAGTCCAGCGGTTAAGGGGAGGCGTGAAAGTTCAATACCCCAGGTTGAACCTAATCGGCTCGAACGTCACGGTACCGTGATCCCGTGAAAATTAGCAAACCATAGAATCGCGGCTGCAGCCCCTTCCGCGTATCAGACGCGCATTAAGAGCACCCTCTTGTCACGAGGGTCGCACTTGTGTTGATCCTCGCAGCTGGAGTGACACACAAATAAAGTATTAATTCGCGATTCATGTAGTAATACCGTAGCATCGCTCTGAATGCAACGTCCATACTAATCTACTATCTAACGTTGTTCATCGTACCCTAAAATGTATCCATGTAAAAAATTCTAGAATTTCTCCCGCCAATTTTAGATATTTATATCATGATACTAAAATTCTTGAGATACCTAAGTACTCTGTTATATTTAATGGTACTTATTAAGCATCTTGAATTATTTCAAAGTACACATTTCTTAAATATTTGATGACAAATATAAAATACTTATTCCAATTCTGTTTAAATAACCAAAAACAAAGTAGAGAGAAAAGAACACTCTCGGAGAAGGTGGGAACTGTTTCGATTCGTCCCAAGGGACACGTATATCGTCCCTAATTGTCCACAAATCGACGACCACCCTCGATTTCCGAACCGTTAAGTATAACCACCCCCTGGGGCACCAGGGGCGTTCCGCTAGCTTTCTGTTGAGTGCCGCCTGATACAACGGGGTAGAATATGGATTCAATTACACCTCATTGTGTCACGGTGTCTATAAACAATGCTGTTTTCACAGCTGATAGCGGCCCACGTCCTGCTGCGGCTCCACCAACTTGGACCTAGTTCACCTAGTAGACTGTAGTAAGTGTAATTTCTGATCTCTTCGATAAGAAACAATGTGATTTTAACTGCAAAATTTGGTCACAATAATACAATAAAATGATATATTTATAATTGTATTTCTTTTAGTATAGTCATGTTCTTATCATTGATAAATTGGTTGCTTGCAATTAAAAAATTCATTTATTTGGAATTAAATACTGTAATTTGAAAGGACTTTAAATGAACTTCAGAGAGAAGAAATGAGAAGAAGAGATGGAAAAGACAAACTTAAATGAAGAAGACGCAAGGAGAAAAGATTTTCATAAAAATTAGAAAGGAAATTCAACTAGTGATGGATAAAACATTTTCAAAGGAACAATTTCCACAATATCCTGGCTTACCATACAATTCCACCCTTGAAGCAAAATTTCGAACCCTACATGATGCTTAACTGTACATATATACTTTTAACTCCATACTTAACTGTACATACGTATACTTTTAACTAGTAAAACGTAACTATGTAAGTGGAAGACGGTCAGAAACTTGTAAAAGCAAGTGGACTAGTTATTATGTTAATGATATCTATTTTTAAGTAAATGGCTCGGCTCATTAACGTAACAACCAGTGAGGCACGGGTAGAAGGTAGAAAACCGTATTCAGGGTGCAGAAATAACGAAGAGGGAAAAGAGGATCGCGTCGTGGGAAGATCCGCAGCCGTCGACGCCATTATTCCCGAGTCGCAGGACGTCGCGACACCGCAATATCGACGTACCGCCCACGATTTTCCTTCTCTGTCTCATCCACATCGGCTCTGCTCCCCTTTCAGGCGAACTCTACGCCAGAATTTGGCGCAGCTTCTACCCTCTTTTTTTCGGAGTCCTCCGCCATTTCGTTGCGAAGAATACTACATTCGAAGCCTCGTCCGACTTCTTAGACACTCGGGAAACACATTCTTTATTTTCGTTACGTTACTTTGCGTTGAATCTTGATGAAATTTTGGGGAATAAACTTTTTAAATTATATTAAATGGAGGAAGAGAATACAAGGGAAATTGAAGATATGAAAAAGTCTAAAAGATTGAGAGACTAGTCTTGGACTGAAACTTTGATGAAATAGAGTCTGTTTTGTGCTGAAAAAATTTTAGTAACATAACTTGTTAAAATTAATTAAGAGGAAAGAGACAAATTAAAGATGAAAAGGTATAAAAATTTAGAAGATTGAAAAATTGACAGAAATTGTAGAAATTTGAAAATTAAAGAGAAGCTGCTTCAAGAAAAATTATTTTGGATTCAGTTTTCTCTGAACCAAGCAAAGAGGTTTCGGATTAAATTTTAACGAGCTACAGTGGGAAGACTATTGATTTCTAAAAGAACTATGTACACCTATCAGGAAGTGCGCAGAATATTGGAATTTTAACTTATCCATTGTAAACTTCATTAACTACTGCTTCAATAATAAAAGAGAAAGAATGGAAGAAAGCAGGAATTACGGTAAAATATAAAAAATGCATGGTAACAAAAGAAGAAACAGTTTGAAACTTGAAGAACCTACTTTATTTGGCTTGGATGGCAATCACGTTGACAATCATTCTGTTGCATATTCACATTTCACGTACAAACAATATCTGCTTACACTTTTTTACTCACTCTATATGTACAATAGTAACATGAATTCTGTCAGACAATAGAGAAATCAATTGATTACTTAAGAGAAGAGAAAAACTCCTGACAGAATTTTTATGTATTTCCTCTTGCATTTACTAAGCGTAGATTCGCTGTTTTTTGAGCACGGCTAAAAAGAAACTGAAAGAAGTTGCATATGTTCTTCACATTCTATAGGAATTTCTTATTTAATTTCTATCTGAAATTCCATTAACACATTAATTTAAAGAATGATACTGTCTATATATAGGACAATTAAATAATGTTAACAATAATAATTTAATAATACTGTCCAACCGTGTTAAAATCGACTAGAGATACAGGATAATTAATTAGCATAATTTTTTTTTGTTAACAAATGTTGTTCTTTTGGTATGATTAAAAATTAGGAAAAATGAATGATTGACTAGAAATTTCTGTCCTTAGATACTAAATAACAGGCTCGACGCACTTAATAATTAACACCTGAGCACTTTATTCGAATGTCGAGCCATTCTTTGACGTTCTTGGGTCCTCCGGCGTCCAGACTTTCGCGTACATCGTCCCATTCGGGGAGATGTCCGACTTCCTAGACCAGGACAAAGAATGGAAAATGAATGGGTTCCCCTCGCTGCCTGAAATTTGATTATTGATCAAAATTAGTATATCAAGGAGCTTAATTTCTATTGAAATAACCATCAGAATTTTAATAAAATGAAATATTCTCTTCTCCTTGTTTACTACTCGAACTATAGGATTCGGTTGCTTGTAAAACTTGATCAATAAAATTGTTAACAAACTGTCAATGAAACAAGTCTGTAAAGACCAGATAGGCCCAAATTCGATGTGCTTGTTAATTAAGATTTTATATCACTGTCTGTAATCCATTTATTGTTTTGCATAAAAGAGTATCCAAAATTAAGTGTAAACAAAAGAACAATGTCAAATATATTGTTGTAAATCACAAAAATCATTCTGTAAGGATGACAGGTAAATCTAAAAGACAATTTAAGCCAATTGAAGATAAGATCTAACACAGTTTAGATCAATAAATTAAAAAAAAAGAAGAGGATGAAGTGGATATGACAGAAAGGAGATGTGAGTGCGATCGGTATTGGCCTCACCACGAATTATGACCTTCTTAGTGTCGTCTCGACCGGAACACCTCGAGAGACCTCCGTTTCCTGTCAGAGGATCGTTGCCCTTGTCAGCTCTGACCAGTTCGTTCAGGAACTTTATGTAACCGATCGCCAATTTTAATGTATCTACTTTAGAGAGTCTCTTTTCGTAGGGCAAAGTTGGTATGTGAGCCCTAAGGCCTTCAAAGGCGTCGTTTATGTTCTGCATACGTCTCCTCTCCCTCATATTGGCAGCCTGCCTCTGTTGCACCGCCTGCCTTGGACTTTTTCCCGTTGCCCCGTTCCTTCTGTTGCTCTGACTTCGTCTAGAAATCATTATTACACTGTTTTTAATAGAATAATGATCTCTAGACACCTATTTCTGAAGATATTTCTAAGATTCCTTGAAACTTAGGTTTAAAAGTGGTTCAAAGTCGTAGAAGACAGAGGAAGAAATATATTTGATCGTTGTTGAACTGTATTTATTGGGATTATGATCTTCAGACGATAATTTTTTTATATATCCTTAAGATGTTTGTGAGATTCAGTGAAAAGATGGGCCACGAGAAGGTGGAAGACAGAGGAAGAAATTTTCTTAATATGAAACTACTCTGACTCACAGTCTTGACAAAATATCATAAGCTAACTTAGACGCTCTTTTGAATAAAAATAGATATAAAAATAATTTTAATAAAAATTTATTTGCGCAGGTAACACTCACTCTCTGGTGTGGTTCTCCTGGTCACTGCTGTAAGCGCTCTCATTGTCGGTGCTGTTTTCGTCATATAAATAAATTTCACTGCCACTGGTACTTCCAGTACTGCCAGCAGTATGAGAAGCTAGCTGCGACGGAATCGAAGGCAGCGTAGCCGTAGTAGGTGCTCCGCAATGCGGTGGCAGAGCTGGAATCGCAGGATTTCCAAGGAAACTATGAGCCTCGTACATGTACTGGCGATTCATCATGTCTAATTCCAGATTATCCATAGAATACATCTTGAAGAGGCTTGTCTTACACCTAAATTTCTTTGGTACGTGTGTATTTCAGATAAATTCTTTGGTATAGTGACTAGAATCTTTGACTAGTTCCAATTAATTCACTGAAATGTTCTTATATAGTGTTCATAAGATTGTTTATTAATCCTATTTAGATCGATATAGAAATTTGGAAGATTTGATTCTACACTGTAGTTTTTACTTGAGAATCTCTCAAGTGAGATTCAAACGTTTCCATCACGAGTTACAGGATACTTTGAACGTTTGACTTCACAATGTAGTTTCTAGTTGTGAATCTCTCAAAGAGGTTCCACATTCAAATTTAATACAAGAAGCATCCTTGAGATCAGTCACGATGCTTTTATACAACCTCTAAGCCCTGTCTATATGGACACTATAGTCTTCTTTGAACGCGGAAGAACCAATATCTTCGACCTAATGCAGAAGATATTAAACAAATTATTGAGATCACGCTGCTGTGTAATTTCTGAGTGCTTCCTGGAACGTTATATAGCGTCTTTTGAACGCAGAAGAGACAATTCTTCAAACTCAATGCAAGGAACATTGAATGGATTCAATTAAACTGGGATCAGCAGGCAGTTTTCGTTGAAATTTCCAGCAAATTCCAATGCAAACACCCTCGATCACGTCCCGAGGATCACTGATACCATCGACGTGACACGTGGCCTCGGCGCGTGCTAGGAAATACTTCTAAACAGCGGCACGTGTCAGGAGGAAGCCAGGACACGTGTCCAGGTTTGTCCAGACACTTAACACAATGTATTCAATCTTTCCTTGTTGGTCATACTGTGATCTAATTGAAAATTCCTCTTCCAGACACCTGAGGAACCACTTTGGATGTAAGGAAACCATTAGCCAATCTCTTCATCCTTGATATTCTTCCTGGACAACGTTCTCTTCACTTCCACTCATAGTTCAGATTCTTCAAACTTCTAATCGGACGTTCGACACTCATCATTCACACTAAATTGGGTTTTACGACCTTATGAAATTTGAAAAAATTGAAGAGAAGTTGCAAAATTGTGATAAATTAAAACGTGCTTGGAACCTAATGGGTTAATACATTAATTCGTACACTTTGATAAAACTGTTATATTGTTACCACATTCACGGATCCACTAATAATCAAATTCTTATAAGTAACAGTGTATTTAATGTATTGATGTTAAAATTGATTCTCGTAAGAGAAAAGATAGAAAAATCACTGACATGGTATTGTTAGTATGTATAATTATTTGGGTTTGAAGTGAAAGAGAGAATATCGAACTGTTGAGTGAATGTTAGGCTGTTAGAAAGGTGAAATGGAACTGTGGATCATTGATGAGCACTGGTTCAGGTAGTCTGTCGAAACTGAAAGAGAAAAGCGGTAGGGAAGCCATTCCTGGGGTTGAAAGTCTAGCTGCATCCCCATTCGTCGAGCTAGTTGGTGGTGGAGCCTACCTACCCCTAGTTGCCTGGCTGCTGGTTCCGCCTCTTCATCGATCTGATAAGGAACAGGGAGGTTCTGGATTGAAGAAACGGAACGATAATGCGAATTGAATAGATTTACGAATCGAATTTGCACACCAAGATGGATATTTTAGATGTTAGACAGTTGTCGCATATATATAGATAAAAGAAGTTTAAGGAAGAAGCTGTAAATTTGGTGGAAATTGGTTGAAGGCGAATATAGAAATTGGAATAAGAAAGAATCTGGAGAAAAATTCCAAGAGGAAGATCAGCTATATGATTTAACAGAAACTGGACAAAAGACTTTGGTGAACTAAAGAAAGGAAGAAATGTAGGAGAAATTATAAGAAAGTGAATATAGCAAGAATCGGGGAAGGAATTCAACAATTGGAAAAAGGATTTTTAGAAAAAGTGATGGATCTAAGAAAGAATCTAGAGAAAGGAAATTACGTAAAGAAACTTTTAACCAGAAGACATTTTTCTTCAGAAGATTAGAAGATTCAATTCGTAACAGAAGGATTGTATTAGAACTTTTATCAATGTCAAATATCGTACTTGAATTTAACTGAGAAAGCTAACAAAAAGCTGACTACAATATGTTAAAGAATAACAGCTCTATATTAAAAAGTACATATCGTGCAAAGCTTGGAAAACTTTCTTTCACGTGGCACAAAGTTTCATAAAAACATATTGTTGCGCTATTAAATAATATATTTTTGCGGCACGATAATGATACAGCAGCAATCATATCGGACCTGTTACGGGCCACATAATTACACGGTGCTCCGGCTAGGCCAAATGTCGCAGAAGTGGTTAACCCCCGAGTAAACCCTTGCACGGTGTTTTCGGTACACGTGCACGACACGTGCCCCTAATTTCTTTCTCCGTTACACCTTTGATTCCCTTGGATGCTCTTTTTATGGACAACCATGAAACTCGCTAGTCCCCAACATTCATTATTTCCTGTGGATCCTGTGGAAGAATATAAAACCTCAGAAAATAAAGAAGAGAAGATATTCTGAATTTTCTTTCAAGAGAAAAGATTCTGTCAAATCCAACATAATACAGCAGGGAACTTGTAATAATTTTATTCCTTAAAAAGAAATTCGAAAATATTATATCCAGAAAGGATTGAAGAAAGGAAGAAAATTAAATTTGTCTGAAATTGGAGGAGGAATTTCTAGTAAAAGTGGTGGTTCCAAAAAATGTGAGAAAAGTAGGAGTAAAACCGGAAAGTATTCGAATAATGCTTCTATTAAAAATATACGACAAAACGGAAGGAAATGTTAATTTTAGGATATTTGAAGGTACCAAAAGATTTTCTTTGAAGCGCCGACAGGATATAAAGTACGGGCCATTATCGATTTCCCACGAAACTTTCTACTGAACATATCCGCCGAGGCTAGACAATTAACACGCTACAAATTAAGAGGGCCCGTTGCATCAGGATGAATTATTCGCTCCATCTGTTGTTCCAGGGAAAATCTAGGGAACGATTTTTTCCTTTCCCACGAGTACAGTTTTCTGCTTTAATTCAGAAACGTTTAATTTGCAATTTGCGTAAGAGAAAGATTTTTACAGCTACAAACTATCAATAATTGATTGTACAAACGAATGAAATAGTTTTTAACGGCGCAAGGTGCAGGTGCAAAGATTGATTATGAAAAGATCGAATCTGAAGATCGGAAGCCGCAGCCAGTCTGGATCTAATCCAAAAGAAAAACACAGGATTGGGGCAGGACCATTGTGTGGCTGGATTTTTGATCCTCGAGATCGAGAGATAATCAAAGGGGGCCAGATTTAAATGGCAAATCCCCTGGGCACGTGTGCCCTCAATTCGAAGTTAAATACTAAATACGAAACGAATAAATTGTACTGCTATAGAAGGTAATATTTATTTTTTATAATCGCTAGAAAGAATATTTAGCATTACTATTTAACATTGAAAATTAGAGGGGAGGAAATTGTGGAGATACCTGTCATCACAACTATTCAATTTAATGTAATATGCTTTATTTTAATTTACAGTATGCTATTTATATTCTGGGCGAATTATTTTAATGCAAACAAAGAGATTGGAGTTCATAAAAGCGCATCATTTCTCCAAAAGACTCGCTCTCCATGCCTAACCGATTTTCTATGGCATATCCTTGCACCCCGGAACCCATGTCCAACACCTGGTAGCCGGTACAATCCTGGGGAACATCCTGGTACCCACTCGAAATACAGACAACCCCATAAGTGTCTATTAATTTATACTCAGCAGGAGTGTGAAATCGATTTATACCCACTCTCGATTCATCTTCCGAAGCTTAATCGATTTGCAGCCCTACAGTAGGCTGTTATACCCTCTAATGGAATCCCTGTTTCGAAACTTTCACACTAATCAATTTTACAATAAAATATACGCTCATTTATATCATTTGATTTTATATAATTTTATTCAAAATTTAATTAACATTTTTATTTCCGTTTCAGGTGCTGTTTATTGGTACACAAACTTCTACAAACTTCTGTAAACCTCTACAAATAATCATCAAACCACGTGAGATAATGCTGTATTCTGATTATTCATTGTATTTATTATACATAGTAATATTTTCCTAACATTTTTGTTACTTTTTCAGGTACTGTTTATTGACATACAAACTTCTACTGACTATAGGAAACATCATTAAACAGCGTGAAACAGTGTTATACAACATTACAAACACACCTTGCACGATATTTGTCGTGACACATCCTGTTCCGAGTGTAATCGAGCAAGCCGTCGAAATCATGCGCTAATTTAACCATCAGCCCTGTCCAACGCGAAATTCTGAGCCACCTGTCTAATATCCACCTCTGCATCCGTTTCCTGTTTATGGGGGATGGCACCCCCTGCGGTGTCCTCGTGGTCGTGCCCTCCAGGAGGGCAGGATCCCCTGAACGTTGCATGCTTCACTGCACCACCTTTAGCCCATACTTTTTTTCCTCCATAGAATCGATTCCTTATCATAAAATATTCCAAAAGACGGCGAATTTTCAGAGAATCAAGAAATATTCTTTATCTAGGGTGAAAAGGTTGGTACACACAAATCTATAATTTTCTTAGGCGAAATAAATGTATTAGGTTGAAAATTATCGATGCCACAGGCTGCTTTGAAAATAGGATGATCAAGATAAGATCTATTCACTGCAGGAGATAAGGTTATCGTTACGTCGATCTGAGCGTCATGTATGGGACGTTTAATTCTCAAATTGTGCGTACACAGGGTTCCTCAGTAAACGTTGATTATAGATATTGAAATCTATGATAAATCGACATCCCGATTATTGCTATTGTGATCCTAACAAGATTTGCTCCATTGCAAGTCCATGAGCCTGACGTTATGCAAACATTTTAACATCTGTGGAGTTGTGTGGAATCTGTTCGTACAATTTGAAATATATAGATGAAGAGAATAACTTTTTAAGTAATAACCAGCAATTTTTATTGTTTGAATATCTTGGGTTTAGAAAGTTGAAGTTCATTGGTCTGCCCTCTGTTGACGATAATGTAATGTAGGATTCTGGATTATCCGCTAAGGATAAGACGAAAAGAATCTCGATTAGATTTCAATATTTTTAATACATATTTCAATCTACTCAATGCTATTAGAAAATTTGATTTCGAGCTGCTTTATTACTAATCAAAAAGATAGAGATGTTCCTTTGACCAGAAAAATGGAGCAAATGATATAATGGTACAAAATACAGTATTATTGTAGCTACAGTCAATAATTTATTTTTCACACAAGATTTAATTAATTAATCTATGACTGAAACAAATGGAATATCAAAGTTTAGAAATTTCTATTTCCGTGATAATTTAAAAAACGCGCATCTTAAGGTTGTTGAACGATATACATAACCCATAACACCAACCTCCGCAAACTTTCGATCATATCTGTCAATGCAATCTGTCTGTGTATGTTGTGTAGTAAAATTTATTTAATACGCTAATGTTCTGCTAAAACAGCAAGTGACAGAATGACGCATTCAAATCGAAATTCAAACTTGGCGCGCAGTCTGCTCATCGGCACAATTTCACGATCTCGTTACTCCTCGATATCTCGAGGTGATTTAAGTAGCCTTCAGGTCAAGCCTCAAAGACCAGCCAGTATTTTCGCTGAGCTGGGTTGTTGTTTACATCCTGTAGCCGCTCTTCGTACGGACATCCCGTGCGCGAGGGGAGCGGCAAAAATTCTCACGTGAAGTTTTATTGCCACCCAGTGACCACTTTCATTGCCCATCTTGTTTGCCCCTAGTATCTACCGTACAATCGTTGTGCACGCACGGAACCGAGAGCACAAGCAACTAGATAAAACACACACACGATGAAGGTAACGGTAACCACGCTCAGCGACGACATCTTCGTCCTGGACGTGATCGAGGATATGGAGCTGGAGAGTTTCAAGGCTCTTTGCGAGATCGAGAGCAACGTACCAGTCCATGAGATGGTGATCGCTTTCAATGGTCTACCATTGATGAACGACAAGAAATCGCTGAAGGATCACGGGATCCGTGACGGTGACGTGGTGATTTTGCAGCACATGCATCAAAGCGGGGCCGAGTTGAACCTTCACCCGCTAAACGGAGGTCAGCTTTAATACAGCACCATTATTTAAAGTGGCGATCGAGGCGGGTCGTGAGGTTAGCTTTTCGGCTTCGATTTACGTTTCTTTTTCACTGTATTGTCACGTCTCTCGATCAGATGTTACCAGACTTATAACGCACGATCCATGAATTTGGCTTAACAGACTCGATCGAGCATGTTATCCCCCTTTTGGTTTCACTATAGAATAGTGTCTGTTAGAATACAGTTTTTTTTTCTTCGTGTGAGAATCATCTAAGTTCCTCTCATCTTGTCCGCACACCTGTCCGGTTCAGTTTAGCACAAGTTTTTTGTATTCACTTGTGTTGAGTTTGATTTGTTAGAGATAGCTTTTGTCGCCATGTGCTTAGTCAGATCAATTATTTAAGAGCACACTATTGCGTAGTAAAGAAGAGAATGTACTAAATTCCAAGATACATATTACTCTAGCTATTCCCATGTTGGACTTCAGTTCCATCAGAGTACCAGGAGCATCCAGCAGTCGACAGCCAACAGCTTCCAGTAGCACTATAGCCAGAATGCAAAACCCTAGAAAGGAGGATGATCCAGAAATAATAAGAGACATGTTTTTGGCTAATCCAGATCAACTAGCATTGCTGAGCCAGAATAATCCCAAACTGGCTAGTGCCTTACTTTCTGGAAATCTTGGTGAGTCTTCCAAAAGTACATATTAAGAACTGTATTTTGGAAATTTAAGAATTTACTCTACAATAGATATTATTGATTTGTAGAGAGATTTACAACTGTACTCAGAGAACAAATAAAATTAAGAGAAGAGCGTGAGGCACAAAGACTAAGAATGATGAATGCAGATCCATTTGACACAGAAGCACAGAGGTTTATTGCAGAGGATATTAGGCAAAAAAACATTGAAGCAAACATGGAAGCTGCAATGGAGTATAATCCAGAGACATTTGGATCAGTTGTTATGTTATATGTTAATTGTAAAGTCAATGGATTCCCAGTTAAAGCATTTATTGATACTGGTAAATATCAATTTTATTTACATTTATAAATAATGAGTTATATACGTGCGTAAATGCGCAGTGATAAATGTCAGAGATCATCATTGAGCTGGAGACAAGATCATTTTTAAGTATTTTTGTTTGGCTGCTGTTTGTGCCAATGTGTCTATTTTTAAATTCCTGCATTTTGAAAGTCATTCTTTGTAGTATGTGGTACTTCATGGTGGGAGAAATTTAAATTTAGATATTGAAATCCGTGCTCTGACCTAGACTATACTTTTGTCTTCAAAAATTCCATGAATTTGCTCCTCTTAAAAAAAAACATTTCGCAATATATAGTAACATTACATTTTTAAAATTCAGGTGCACAATCAACTATAATGT
Source organism: Bombus pyrosoma (assembly GCF_014825855.1). Taxonomy (NCBI): domain Eukaryota; kingdom Metazoa; phylum Arthropoda; class Insecta; order Hymenoptera; family Apidae; genus Bombus; species Bombus pyrosoma. The sequence continues at coordinate 4,084,132 of NC_057785.1, read as the reverse complement.
CGGATGCGTGTGCCGAACGATGCCACATAATGCGATTGGTAGACACAAGGTGGGCTGGAATAGCACATGGTGTTGGAACTCAACGCATCATTGGCCGTATTCACATGGTACAAATTCAAATTGGTAATGATCATCTAACAACATCATTCACTGTCCTCGCGGAACAAAGCATGGACATGCTACTGGGTCTGGACATGTTAAAGAGGCATCAATGTTGCATAGATTTGAAGAAAAACGTGCTCAAAATTGGCACCACCGGTGCAGAGACGCCGTTTTTAGCAGAAGGTGGTCTTAAATATTTCTATGGTTGCACAATGTCTTTTTATCTGTTATACAACATAATGCTTAATTCTGATTAGGGGAGCTGCCGGAATGGCTAAGGTTAAGTGGTTATAGCGATGCAAGTATTTACGACACAGAAGATGATAAAGATGACAAGAGGGGAGGACCTCAAAGAGCACTGGATTATGGCTCCAGAGATGCGAAGAAGCAACGTCGCCAGCAGGGTAAGTATGTATCTGTCCAGGCTATCCTTTCTTACCATAATTCCTTATAAGATCCTGTGTTAAATAATTTGTGTAACATTCCATAATGAAACCCAATAAATTTCCTTTGTATATATGTTCCTTTATTGTGTATTTCGACTTTTAGTGGTGGCAATAAAAAAGGATATATTTATAAATCCAAGTAAATGTATTATGGACATTTTAATAATAGTATTGAATTCCAAGGAAAATTTTCAAAAATAATGCTCGTGATATTATCGCTATTATTTACTTTTCAATGTTGAAGTTTATGCAGCTGAATTTGATACAAGGCCTTATATGTTAGCCACTGTACCTTTCCTTTTCCTAGGGAGATTCAACTGAGACAAATCCTTCTAACTTGCCTGGACTAGTGACTTGAAACAGATAATTTATAATTGTGGCTTTTAATTTTATAATTTTATTTGTAGCTTGCTAGAATATAAAAAGACTTTCTTTAATGAATACTATGTATTTTAGAAGGGCAAGAAAGCAATAGTTCAAGTGGGACATCAAGCAGACTAGGCCCCATAGAAACTACAGTCTTCCCCCACGACCCATTCACAGAAGAAACAGTGAAAGAAATCGAATCTCTGGGATTCAGCAGAGTACAGGTCATCGCGGAACTGCGTAGATTTAATGGAGACAAAACTCAAGCCACCGATGCGTTGTTCACGAAATCCTTTAGACTATAAAACAACAAGGAAAGAAAAGAGAAATTGTGGAGGTTTCCATGTTTGAACAGTAAAGATAAGGGAATGGAAAATTTGTACTTGAATTTTGGTAGCGAATTTTCATATCGATTATTATAAAATCTGGAAACCACACTATCGAACCTCAGCTCAAGCAAGCATACTCACTGCTCGACAATTAGCATGAAATCGTGTTTCGGATTTTATTTCGTCGAGCAGATATTTTGATGTATGTATAGACATCATATTTCATTTAACTAATAAGTGGCTACTTCAGAGTAAAGCTACATATATCTTCTCCGATTTTTGTATTCTTTTTGCTAGATATACAGAAATGAAATGAATCGAATTTGGAATTTCAAGTGGAAGTCAGCGTGCTCTGATAACCTAGCCTACCATTATTGCAATACGCAATTTTAGGAATCAATATAAAATGGATTGAAAACAAAGTCATAAGTTAGGGGAGCAGCTTATTGCCTTCCGTGAAAGTTGCATCACGTTTGTAGGTGTCTCACAAAATTTTTATTTACTAGATTAGATAAAAGAAAATAGATTTCTGAAAGGATAATGTTTTAACCAAAGAGACATATTGCACGATTTGACGGACGTTTCGAGCTTCGCGACTAAAGATCAGTTTGCGATATCTCCAAGAATACATTAGTTTCACTTCTGTAATTTTATTGTTTACGTAAAAAAAAGAGAATTTTGTAATGTAAACCAATCACGCATCGATGAATTTACAAAGAATTTTTCATTAATTCTTTTTTTTTATTTTGAAGGGTTAAAGAATTAAGAGAAACACGAATAAACTTTGGGAACTTTTTATTGTTTCGTTCTTACAAACTTTCATGATTGAGTCTGCAAACAGACAATGTGAATTTTGTATCGTTACTATCTATTTAGGGTATATGGTATTTTTCTGTATTTTCTTTATATTATTATATCGATAAAAAAAGAAGAAAAAACATGTAACAAGCAAGATTCACCTATCTTTTCACTCGTGCGTGCAAATCATGATTCAGCGAAGATAATCTCAACCTTCCCTCGTCTGTCGAGAAAGGAAATGAAAATCTCGTTTAAAAGACAAGATTAGAAGTGAATGTATCACGATCGTACAAGATACAAAATGATGGAATATCATATGAAGGATAAAAGTTCGCTAGATCATGACCTCATTTAGGGTAGCTCGTTTGGCGCCCACTTTATTTCCACCATCTTGCCGGTACGAGCGGACTCTTGGCATGCAGTCGCAATTTTAATCACAGCTAGAGTTTCTTTGGGTAATACGGAGCATTCAGCTCTACCAAGTACAATGTCAATGAAGTGGTCCAGCTCTCGACGATAGCCATTCATGAATCTGCTGGCGAACGAATACCATATTGGTGCACTGGTTAATCCGTCGAGATTATATTGGGATGTGACACAGTGCATTGGCTGTTCATTATCTGCTTTGATCATACCCTTGGAGCCAAACACCTCCAAGCGTTGATCATAACCGAAGCTACTGTTCCGTGACAAGTCGATGGTCCCCAAGGTTCCTGATGGGAAATGCAAGGTCACTACAACTGTGTCGAAGTCATTGATCGCTTTTATCTCTGGAATGTGTGCGTGTGCCTGGACAGCAATCTGCAAGAAAATATTCCAACATTTAATAATTCATCAAATACCAGTCAATAGGATAGAAATCAACACCAATAGTTGTTTATGAAACCCTTTTATGATATTATGGTACTTATTGACTTTAAGTGCTCATAGTAGCAATTAAAAATCAAAGCTACATTCTGTTTTTAATTAGAACTGAAAATTTTTGTAACTATTAATTTCTTTTATCTGTACCCTATAATTTTATGAAGTTAGAATCTTTTTAAATCATGGAAACTTTATAATGCTATAGTATTTGTAAATTTAGGTCTCCATGGTATCAGTGAAGGACTAATCCAATATCCCACTTAAAACTCCAACTACAAATGTTTGATAGCGATATCCAGGGGGTCTCACCTTAATAGGATACTCTCCAAGGACCCAAGTCATGATATCAATATCATGGACCATACAGTCATGGAATATACCTCCGGACATCCTCAGATATTCTATGGTGGGAAGAGGAGAATCACGAGAGACCGTTTTGATGATCTGAACGTGTCCAACCTCTCCATTCCTCACTCTGCTCCTAACAGCAGAATAGCTGGGATCGAATCGCCTGTTAAAGGCACAGAACAATGGTTTGCCGACCTTTCTCGCGGTCTCGTAACATTTTATCGAGTTAGCGTTGTCCTCGGCGATCGGCTTCTCACAGAACACTGCCTTCTTCGCCTCCAAAGCTTTCCTTACAATGCCTTCATGTGTGTACGTAGGCGAAGCAACAACTACTGCGTCCACACTATCAACATGAAGAACGATTTTAATTGTTAATTGAACTCCTAATTGATCTGTATATTTTCTCTCGAGTTTAATCTACTTTGGATATTTTTATCATGAAATTAAGTAATTGTAATGGAAATGTTTGGGGTTTGGAAGGATTATTTCTGGTAATAATCGAAAGATCAGTAGTGGGGAATATTAATACAATAATCCTCCATATCCCAGAAACAAGTGACTTTTTGAAAGTTTCTTTTAAATTTGCTAGTTAATGATTTGTTATTTTTAATTTTTCCTATTTAAAAATCTAACTCATTTGATCACTTTTGTGATATATACATCTTTTATTGTATTTAAAATGTTTCCCATAAGAAAATCTAAATTACTTACTTAGGATCATTGTACACTTTGTCTGCTTGTTTGCTATTCAAGAAGACAACATCGTCAAGTTGCCAGTACTCCTTGAGGCTCATCCATTTAGAATCGACATCATCTACGATGTAGAGCAGTTTGACACGCGAACTGGTAATAATATTGGACAGATGAATGGTTCCAGCACGACCGACTCCAAATAGAGCAAGTCTTACTTTAGGATGGAGTAGATCCTTCTTCAGTGCCAGATCCTCCAGATACCTATAATAACATTTAATCCATTTTCAGTCATGAAAGAGGAAAAGGAAAAGCGAACTAAGTAGTCTATATGAGTCTAGAACAACGTTCAACAACCGGCTTGAAACATATTAAAAGAGAAGAGATGAAGAAAAGTAAAATATAAGAGAATTGTTCCCAAGGCACATATTTTATGTCAATAGGTAGATACTATTTTGGAATAATTTATTTCTCAAAAAGATTTTGAAATTTATTTTCAAACAAATTAATATCTTGTTTTTATTTCAGTTACAAAGTGCCCAATTCTGCTCTAGATACAATATCATGTGATGAAAAGAAAGGAAGGGAAGAATATCTAGTTTGCATTAATTAAATTTTACACAAAACCTTCAATAAACTTGAACGATCTACTTGGAAAAATACTCACTTTTGATAAAGATAATCCTGCTGTGGAGGCCTTGGTTGTGGTTTTGTGTAAGGTGAGGCATCTTTGAATTTCGCAGTTGCCATTATGTCTTGTTAGGAATATGAAATATTAAATAAATAAGTAAAATATGAATCTCCGGATTCATCAATCGGCAGAAGACAGTCTGGAACGATGGACCTGTTATATATGTATATAAACGAGCTGGTTAACGATAGTGGGGAGAGATTTGTGATTAACATAACGTAAATTCATAAAGTAGTTATGGTTCAAATATTGGCCTCATTAAGATAGCCATCAAGCTGGCATGAATATATCAAATCCAATTAATCGTTCGATTAATATGAACGAGTCTCTCATTCATATAAAGAATCAAAATCGCGAATGTCCAGTTGTGACAATCGTCTAACGTTTCTCTGTCCATTCAGTAACACCTAATCGTTTCTGCAATACAGGTATCATACATGTATTTCAAAAGTGACACAAAACAGTGACACTGAAACAAGTTTTTCAGGGAAAATAAAAGACTATTTGGAAGTTTAAAAAAAATATTATCCTTATCAAACGCATAAGTTAACAAGAAGTATAGAATATAGAAAGCAATGATCTTCTAATATTCTTCTAATACAGAATTGAATTATTTTGAGTTGTGACATTCTTGAAACATTCTGTATGAAATATGAACGTTTCGTAGCCAGAAGTAGAAAATTGTAAGCTTCTGTTGTAAGAGTGTCAATATCCTGTGTATTCATTTTGGTCCTCTGATTTTTTTTATTTGGTAAGTTATCAACTGACCTTTTATTGACTCATTCAGTGGCAAACTTTAATCTCAGTGCTATGTCGCAAGTTCAGAAAAATTTATCTTTGATAATTATGTTATGATTACAGAATTTAAATAATAAAAGATGTAAGTAATGAAACGCTTTTTTGTGGTAAAGGTTCTGAACTATTAATAAAAAAGAAAATAATTTCATTAATGACCCAAAATGATTATTGAATATAATTATTGGAAAATTCTTTTAGATATGGGGGAGACAAAATTTCCGAATTTATCTTGACCTTCTGGGTTTTATGTTACTTGATGGTTAAAGTTGAGATGGAAGCAATTTATTATATAAATTTACGGTTTAAAAAAATCTAATTAATCTTTTAAATCAAAATTAAAGATACAAATAAAAGAGAATGGTAGAAATGCATATTAATTTTAAAAACAGGAGGAATAAAAAGATCTACAATCCTGATACAACAAAAATGTGATTTATCATCATGTTATTCTCTTCTGGTTTTCATGCACGACCTACTATTTTGACTATTTAATGCATTATGTAAACGAGAGAATATAATGATTTCTAATTTATTCTAAGGTTATCAGACTATCGTATGGCAAGTGCAACGAGCTAACGTCATTGATGGACATCCTGTCGTTGTCGCCGCGAAAAAGTTTCATTGCATAGACCACAGTGGAATTTTACTACCGATAGTTAATTAATAATCAGATTCATTGATCAGTTTCATCACTTTCAAAGTTAGTTGAAAGTTTCATGGAAAATTCAACATAAAGAATAGGATGTAATATAATTTTTCTGGGGGCTGAGCTTGAAGTATTTATCATAACAGGATATTTTTAAAAAGGTAATAAACAAGTTTCTAATCTAAAAGATTGGCGATAATTAATTGTTAATTATCTATGGAATTATTTAGAGAGTATTAAGTTAAATTGAAATATTTATAGTAGATTATATTTATTTATATTAAATATTTATATTATAATTATATTAGATAGTTTGAAGCAAAATTTAAAAATAGAAGTAAGCTTTATTACAAAATGTATTAGACAATGATCTATAACTCGTCGTTAATCTTGATGACCGAATTAGGCACAAAGACAACTTCGTTGGTGTCGTTCTCCACGTACCCAGACCTCTTCGTTTTATCTCTTCCTGGATCGGCGTCCACTAGAGATATACTCGATCTTACCTCTCTACAAATGAAAACATAGTACACAACTTCGTTTCTTCTAAAGATTTTTATGCATTTATGAGGTATTTAAAGATCCAAAAATTTAACTATATAGTCTAACATGTTTCAACTCAAGGACTTCATTTAACAAGAACCTAATTACTTTTTATCAGTTCCAGGCAATCCTGCTGACACTATGAGATCTCTGGGCTTGGAAAAGTCACACTCCAAGATAAAAGCAGCGTCACCAGGAGTAATTAGCTCATCGTCGTGCTGAAGAACCAAGGTGTTCCGATATTTGTTATCAACCTGAAACAAATATCTTAAACCAGTGAATTATTTCTAACTTATTTTGTAGTAACTTTCCCAAATTTACAGCAGACTTTACGATGTAGTTACATTTTCTGTGCCACATTGGTTGAAGGGAATACTCATAGTGAAGTTTCCACCATGATCAGGATTCAAGAAACACGAAGGTTCTCTGGAATAGAAGCTACCTCGTGTGTATATCACACCTGAAAAATTTTCCGATGTTTGCAGATCCACTACCATTTTTTCTGCCCCACAGCGTAAGGCGACCAGATCATATCCTTTTGTGGAAGCCCCAATTTGCATGTCCATGGACAAATCTTGCTCCCAAATTTCATCTGAGATAAATAAAGAACGTTTCTGTTATTTTTTTCATCGATAAGCAGTCGGTCTTTGCTGGTTATTATACTGGTTTCTGCGATTAATAAACATCATCGAGTCTTTGAGTTCAATAAAAACGATACATTTCGATAATATAGAGTTGTTTCGACATTAGAGCAAAAATCAAAGTTCAAGTCGTTTTGATCGTTTAGAAATAAATGTTAAATGATAAATAAACATAAATAATTCTGTGGAACATATAGTAAATAAATAGTTAAATGAAATAGATAATAAAAGTAGAATCAAAGATCCGCATTCTAATTAATACTTATATTGTAATTACCCGCGAATTGTCCTCTTAAAGTGAATATAAGAAGCAGCACGACATGTAGCGGTACTTGCATGACGTTGCCAGATGAACGTCCGTGAACTGACAGAGAATTCAAGTTCAAACTTCAGAAAGCAATCCCTACTATTACCTGCCCTTGGCTGACTCCCACTTTAACACTGAATCCTCTAATACTTTCACCCTGACATACATCTATATTTTTATTTCAATTCTTTTTATACTGCTGAGGTTGTTAAACCTTCCAATGTCATGTATAAATCATTATTGTTACAAATATCATAGTACACTAAAATTAGAGCAGAGATTTATTTCTAAAATCTTTTAAATCAATTTCTTCGATTCAGTAAAAATTTTTTAAATTAATTTTTAATTAATTAGTTCACGATATTAGGAGAAATTTATGTATTCTTATAATCCAAAATTTATTTGCAATCTTCTATTTTTTTGAATCTTTAATCATACGTTGATATTCGTATATTTGTATTTAAAGATAAAGATACTGTTTGAATACTATATTGGTAAGCTTTTAAAATTATCTATCTTACAAAATGGTAGATTAATTCTTTTTATATAAAGGTCAATAAAATAAAATTTTTTTATTTCTCTCGAGATATTAACAATCAATCGTGATGCTGATACAAGGAATGCATCTGGTTGTCTACATTCAGGATCATCTGAGTCATTGATCAAATAAGATACGACAGTGAAAAGATTACAATTATTTTGTTTACTCATTAGCTGCATTACGCAAGTTAGTCAATCCCTGCAATGGAATTTTTTATAAATCTCGTCTTTTTCGTCCTCGCGTAATCTATTTGTTTTTATGTTTATTCCCACTTACCTACCTTATCGATTGCGTTATATAATTGTAAGCTACTTTTGTCGGATGGAGCAAAGATGTCAGTCTCATAGCTCATTCTCAATCATGAACATGTGTTAATTTTCGAATATAATTTGAAAAGAACTTCAATGCATTATTAATTAATGTGCTATATTATTATATACAACTATACTTTAACTTAATGTTACAATCAACTAAAATCACATTTAAAGGATTAAAGGACCAATATTAGAATTTTCAATATAATTAGTACATTTTATACTAAAGACAACACTAGAATTTGAAATAAAATCGTTAGAACTTTATCTTAAATATGTTTGATATATCTCTACTATTTTATCTCTTTTATTTTATTTTAAATTCTATTATTTTGATATTCTTTTGGGGCAGAATTTATTAATTATGCTAAAGACCCTAATTTTTGGTTCTTCAAGGAATTTGTTTAAATTACATGGATAGCTTTTTTCATTAGCAAAAATTAGTTCAAACATGTGATTTTGTAAAACCGTAATATTAAATGTTTTGTATAATAAAATAATATATCTCAGATTGTTACTTTATGCAAGTAGTGTACAAATGTCTATCTTGCAGAAAACTACAAAACTCAAATTATATAAAAGAAAAGAACAAACATGTTTTCTCCCACAAATTATATCATACCAAATTGTTTTGATAAACTTATTCAGATTGCGAAATTCTTTTCACATAATCATTGAAGCAAAACATGTTTGGCGACTTGCATTGAACTCCCTCATGAAAATGCAATTCATAGTTGCATTTCGCCATATAACTCATATATATGACATGAAACATGTATTTTGTAATATTTCTATGTGAAAATAGCATCGGAGGAAATTATTTATATGTACTGGTTTTTTTAGTGAAAGTAATAGGGTTTAGTGACCTTTAGATACACCACTGGTGCCAGTAGCCACGTGGATCACGGGATCTTGTTTATCCCGTACGCACAGTGTACGTGACAAGTTAGTCTTATCATTTCGTCCTAAGCTCATTATTTTTATTCTCAAATAATAGTGTTCCTACTAACAAGCATCATGGCTACTATACGCGTTGGACAAATTCTGTTTAACAAAGGATTGCAGATTGGTCAAAAACCACAATATTTTGCGAAGAACGTGAAATACTATTGTTGTAAGTACTATGTTGCTAGTTGTATTGCCGGGAAGGAAGGATAGAATATGTAAATTGCTTTTAGAACGTTACTTGGTATAAATTGTAGTACGCAATTACACAGATCTCTAGGATTGTTACAAAATCTTAGGGTCCGTTTTTTAAAATTTCTTTTTTGTTTATAAAGTACTGTAATTCAAAATTTTTCATGTGTCGATCTGCTCAGTTATATAAGCAATGGAGCATAGTCAGTTATAGGTTAAAGGTTATAGTAAAGAATTCAATGATACTTTTTCCTTTTATCTTAATATTATATCATTTCTATAGTGTAAATATTGCTTTTTTGGTAACTATTATTATGGTTAAACTTCGTTTTGGGGCAACACTCTTTTTTCAACTTCGGTAATTACCTAAAAAACCTCTGTCATCTTAGATTCTGATGATCTTTTACTATGCTGTTGAGGATATGGTTTTGAACGACTTTCCCATACACATAACCATCGCTTAATCTTAGTTTCCGAGATATTTGCAAAAAACCCTCAGTACCACTGAATTCTGTACATAATTGTGCGTCTGTGATAGTGTGTGCGCTAGTATTGATTGTCAGCCGCCTCTCGGTGGCTGGATGAAATAACGTCTAATTCACACCTAACTCTTATCTTTTGTTTATAATTTGTATAGATTTAAGTTAAGCGAGATTTATTATATTATTATATATTGTTCCCTTGACTAAAATGGTATGTATATTATAGATATATAGTATACATACATTATATATATTATACATATATATAGTAGTGCACATGAGAGATTTCCTTATTTTCACATTTTATTTGATTGAGAGAGCTGATTGCGCAATGACTTCAACAGACTTCCTATCAAGTTCATGATATAAAAGAAAAGGATGATTTTAAAAAAAAGCGTCGATGATGTCGCCCCACCTTAATCTTCTGCACCCGAAAAAACAGACACGTGTACAAAGAAATAATAAGTTATTATGCCACATGCACATTTACAACAGAAAATATATTCGTTTTTATGCATGCATATATTATTATTTCCACATACACTTTCACTTGTAATTTAATGTAATTACCGATTTAATTTTTAAAAACCGATATTTAATCGATAATTTTAACTTGCTTTTTCTTGTGCGAAAGCGTAATTCGTATCTTATTACGATTCAGATTCTGTTGCAATTAAATTAAACGGTAAATAAACAGCTACTTAAAATCTATAACCTTGGGAAATACTAAATTCCAAATAAAACCACTAATTTTTCGCGCCAAAAGATTTATTTCTTCAAATGTGTGAAATCAAGTCAAGCGATATACAAATCTGGAATTATTATTAAAAAATTCTTTTATTGTAGATCAGGCTCAACAGAATTATGAATTCATCAAGGTAGAAATTGCTGGCGAAAAGAAGAACGTTGGTCTGGTCACGTTAAACAGGCCAAAAGCCTTAAACGCTCTTTGCGATAAATTGATGACTGAATTAAATAATGCTGTAAATAAATTGGATACGAACGACAGCATCGGGGCTATAGTTCTTACTGGCAGCGAAAGAGCATTTGCAGCCGGTAAAACACATTTTGTCGTAATTGAAATTATAATTAACTAATTAGATTAATAAATTAGAATTATTATATTATGAATTATTTATAATTTACTCCATAATTAATATTCATTAGTAAATTATTAATAAATTATTCAATTAGAATTAGATTGTGAACTTTTTTGTTTAGGAGCTGACATCAAAGAAATGCAGAATAATACTTATTCGCAGACTATTAGAGGGAACTTCCTTGCAAGCTGGGATGCAGTCACGAGAATTTCGAAACCAGTGATTGCCGCCGTAAATGGATATGCTGTAAGTTAATATAATTTACAAAAAAAATAGCAACTTGGTAATTTTCAGAAATATACCAAATATCCAAATCACTGTATAATATTTAGCAAATAAAACAAATATTTGCTTATATCTTAGTTATTAAACAGTATATTTTTATACACAGTTAGGCGGAGGCTGTGAATTGGCAATGATGTGCGATATCATCTATGCCGGAGACAAGGCAAAGTTCGGCCAACCAGAAATCATCATTGGTACCATACCAGGTGCAGGTGGTACTCAAAGATTGACTAGGGTAATTGGTAAGAGCAAAGCGATGGAAATGGTACTAACAGGAGGTCAGATCACTGCTGAGGAGGCAGAGAAATGCGGTAGGTTTATTAGAAATTGAAAAGTAAGTTGTAGACGAAGTGGTTTGTAACTCATAATACAATTAGAGTCAGAGAAATTCTATGGCTTAAAATAAGACGAAAAGCAAGAATAATATAATTACGCTGGAGATTTCGTTTTCGAGAAAGACATCCAAATTCGATTTTCTTCAAAACGTGACCTTGGGCGACAAAGTTTTATTCTTCATTTTCAACTTATTTTCGCATATAGAATAATTTCCTGCCAATTGTGCCAATAATATACGAATATCATTATATGTATATATTTAAACGTGTTTTGTTGCAGGTTTGGTTAGCAAGATCTTCCCAGCAGAAAAACTTGTTGCTGAGGCAATCAAATTGGGTGAGATAATTGCCTCTCACTCTCAATTAATCGTCTCCATGGCGAAGGAGTCTGTTAATACTGGTAATCATTGAAATTATGTAACGATCATTGTTCTTATTCATTTATTCAAATATTCATTTCTTTTCTGTTTTTCTAGCATATGAAACTACCTTGAGGGAAGGGCTCCACTTTGAAAAGAGAATGTTCCATGGAACATTTGCAACAGTAAGTATTTCTTTCTCAAATATAGTAATTTAAAAAACAAAAATTGAATGGTGTATAATTAAAATTTCAGAGTGACAGGAAGGAAGGAATGAGTGCATTCGTTGAGAAGAGACCACCCAACTTCACCAACCAGTAGAAAGCATTTACTGTTTACTGCATTATAAGATATATATGTATAACTAGATACTTATTTTTATACATCTTATATATTTTTTACACTTGTTATCAAAAAGGATGTTTTTTTAATAAACACAATTGTTTATTTTAAAGGAAAACAAAGACCAAGACTTAACGTTCATAAAGAACTTTTATTTAATAGCTACATTTACATCTAATATCATAATCCTTGAGTATAATACATTTACAAGTAACAGTTCATACCAGGTAAATGTTTCTTATTAATAGCAATTCTAATGCTCTTGTAAAAGCACAGAAATGCCATCGACGTCGTAAAAGGTATCCAAGAACGATAGGAACAATGGAATTTCACATCAATATCGTTATACAATAAATATCGAACTGCATAATAATGTATATATCTCGCTTATTAATTGGGAATATTTATATTTCTGTTTTCAGATTTTCTCGGAGAATCGAAGATTATATTTTACGATATAAAAAGATGCTCCCCTTTTCATTGTGCTTTTTTTCAGTCCAAAAAGATAATTCTAAATTTTTCGTTTTCATTTGAACATTTTTTTCTCTTCCAAACGTAATTTTATTTTCATATTAAAATATATGTATATTAGTCCTAAACGTTTTCGTGTGTGATAAATATAATAAATGTATCAAATTTGCACAAAAAATAGCAGTATCAAATTAGGACGAATTATTTTAGAATACTTCGTATGTCGATCCTCTTGCAAAACCTGCTTGACTAGCTAACACTAACAATGTACAGGTATGATGAAAGAGCTGTGCATACTTGTTATTTCCATCTGGTTTTCCTCGTCCTTATCTTAGAAATTATATATATATATAAAAAAAAAAATAATTCAAACTAGCTACCCTTACGCTCTAGATATCCTCGCTGCATTCCTTAATTAATTAATTATTATTTTAAGTACACACCAAAGGGGGTTCCGTGTAACGTTATGGAGTCAGTAGGATCTCAGAGAACTTTCAGTCATCATTCGTAACATTTTAAATCGTTATTTACAAAGATTGTTCGCAAAAACCTTCAGCCAAAAAGCGTTCTCAAAAGGAACTCCAAAAATATTGTTCTGATATGTGAGATGGTGATTTTTGATTATGAGAGATTTTTTTAGATTTTTTTTAAATTGTTGGTCCTGTGTTCTTGCAGTCAGACCTGCGTCTTTTCCCATAATGATTTGTCAACCAATATTATTATTATAGTTTATTTAATTTTTAAATTATAATTCTACGATTTTGATTGACTTGTAATTTGTAAAATTTAGTATCATAGTTATGCAAGAGAATTTATTAATATTAATACCTTGATGTATAAAATTTGACTAATAATATTGGCTCACTTATGCAAAGGGGCTTCGGAAATTTCTCGAGATCCACTAAAAAAAAATTGGGGAAATGTGCTCACACGAGACAACTCGGTTTCCTCTCTCATATATATATCACAGTTGCAAGCTCTGCTCGAATAACTAAGTTGGTATAGTTACAGAAACGGAAATTAAGTTGGTAGTGATCGATTCAACGTTCGTTCGGGGGATTTACCGCTTGTTACGGCTCTTCATAGTGAAACGTCTCCAAAAGTTGCCGCTTTTCTTTGATGGTGTTGCAACTGGTGTATCATAGGGGTAACTAGATTCATCATCCGTGTCTTGTGCATTGGGAGTTTCTCTAGTGGGGGAGCCACCGTGTCCAGAATCTCTGTCTCCATCACCAGAGTTCTTTTCCAGACCTGGAGTACAAATGAATTACCATTCATTATTCTTTTCTATTTTTCAAGGACTTATTTTTCAATAAATAATCTCCTTGAAATTTAACTCTAAGAATTAATACACACATCAATAGTAGGCTCTCAATCAGTCAAGTAGTACGCTATCAGCTAGTCAACTAATAAATGAACACACTTGATAAATATTAACACCGAATTACTGAATAATAATTCAACAATATTAAATTTAATACAATTTGCAGAATTATAAATTTGATGGTATTAGATACCCTTAATGATAACCTTAAAAATACATATGTCTAGAATTGTATGTGCTTACAAATAATAAAACTTCAGTCCAATTGGCAAACTTTCATCAAAACATCTCAATTAACATATTTATGTATTTTTTAGGCTGATCCTGGAAAATGAATGGTTTTAAAAAAATCCTACCACCTCCAGCACGGAGCATGTCTAGGAACGTGTTCTCCGCATTGCCACGTGTGCGTCCCTGTTTCTGCGATGGTGTCCCAAAACTCAAGCTCTGAATATTGATTTCCGCCTTGAGTTGTTCTGGCGGTATATCGTCTACCCGGAACTCGTTCGGATCCTCGACGAATGCTTGTTGCAGGTCGCGCATGATTTTCTTGCGGATGGTTTTTTTCATGGATAGGTGTCTCTCCAGGTGTTTTACGTCGCTTTCCGTTAAAGTCTTGCTGTTATCACGACGACGTGACTTCTTCTTCTTACTGTTTTTAGGACTCTCTTCTTCACCAGAAGTTGAACCGACAGATACGGCACTGTCGTGTCCTGGTGCCTTCTCTTCAGCTTGGAGACGCGTGTTCTCCCATTTATTACCGAATCCAAAGATGTCTCGGAGATGGGGAATGTTCCTGTCGGCTGTTTGCTGCCTTGCCATTATTTTTGTTGCTTATAGTTTGGGAATGATTCAACAGTTGTTTAATTATTAATCTGAAAAAAGATTTTTGATATTTAAAATACATTTGCCACTAGCTTATAGCTTTGTGTAATAGCTGTAATAGCTAAGAGATAACGCTATACAGAACGGTGAATAAATGACCAAATATTTAAGTTAAGCAGTAATGACACCTAATACGAATTTTTCAATGTATATAATTATTTCTTACAAGAAGTATTCAACTCCCATACTAAAAATTCACAAATATTTTTCTCCAAATAAGGAAATTGTTTATATTCTTGTATTTAAAAATCTTCTGCTCAAATGTTGAAAATACACTACGGTATAGTAATTAGAAAGCTGCATATTTGTATGAAATGATCATTACTACATTGGTCATTTATGCGGCTTGGTTTGAAAACGAAATAGAATATAACCAGTGTCTAAAACTAAAATTATACGTAAAATGGCCAATCGTAGTATCGTAATCTGTCACCGATAATAATTAAACGTACGGCGCAAGCGGTTTTCCAGGCGCCGTTAAATTGCACGGTTTATCAAGGAAGCTGCTGCTTTGAAGGAGCTTTAACGCACGACATATTCCCGTTACTGTAAATACAGATCGTATATAATGCATTCACCATGCACACATTTCCTTTTTCATAGTGGACGGATACACGGACTTTAAATCGCCGGTGAAGAAATCCGAGTAGCCCAACCGGATTCTCGACAACTGTTCGAGAGATGAAAAGGGAAAAACTGATTTACCGACGATCAGCAAATACCCGTTAGACTATAATGTTCGCCTATATATGTTACTTTTTGTCCATCTTTTTCCCTTTGCAGCTGTAAATGGCTATGGTAATTGAATTTTATTGAACTTCCGCAGAATGAGAATAACCAAAGCAAAAAAATCCAAAATAAGAAGTATTTAGAATATAAAAGCTGAGGAAGGGAAAGATCCAAAATTGGCAAAATCCGAAATGGGAATATTCAGAATAGAAAAATCTAAAAAGGAAAGATCGAAAACAGAAAAGTAAAAAGTGAGTAAATCCAACTCTTTATTTTCTAACTATGATGAAAATTCCCCAAATTTACGTTCTTAGAGTAGATTATCAAACTTTTCCCCCTTACATTAAATTAGTCATAAATAAGCAATAAATTTTGATTAAGTAACAAAATAAACGAATTAATAGTATCTCTACACTGAATTCGCCTCTAGAGCCACCGACAGAATGCACAAATGGCAAATGTAGTTGAACGCAGTGAAACACCCACGCTTGCATATTAGAATGCAACCGTAAACGCGTGCACACTTCGTGGGTCGTGATAGAAAAAGAACTTACTAGGTATAAATAAAGCGGTTTCTCACGGCGCAGATGGAAAGTGCGCCAAGGGAAACGTGGGCGAGATTTCGCGTTATCGATTCTGAAATCGGCCCACGCTGAATCGCGTAATAGCCCGCCCGTCTTTTATTGACGAACAATAACCGGCTAGCTTTTTATTAATGCTCCAATAACGGCTGCTTAGTCCACTTCTGTTCCTAGATCTTCGCTCCGCTAGAACCGTAATCTGGTTTCGCGTGCTTTGTTTTACCCGATCCCTTTGCATTCAAATGTCTGATGTTTCTAGTACGATGTTTGTGTATGTATATACGCGTTTTAGAATCTTGTCATGGTACAGCGGTCGTGTGGATAGATAGGATCCTTTGTTCTGGTTCTGCAGTTTGATGCAACGTTAATGCACCAGACAATTAGGAAATCCCCAACATTAATTTATGTAAATACAGTGAATTATAAGTAAATTTTTAAATCTGCAATCTGTCCTGCATTTTCTTATTTTTATTTAAATTTTGAAGAAGATATTCATTGATTTAAAAAAAATACTTAACTCTTTGAATTAAAATATTGCAGTGGAGACTTCAGTGAGTATCCCAGAATTTTTTCGAATTATTTGAGAGACTAGAACAGTACATAATGGGATCTAAATGAATTTAGATAGGGAAGTAATCCTAACCTATATTCGAAGTATGGAATCGTTGCTATTCCTAAAAAAACTATTTGAACAGGTTAATTTAATTTCAATATTAATAATATTTGCATTGTTTTTGTTGGAGTATAGAACGTTGATTTCGAACAACGAGTGATTTAAGAATACGAATCGAGCGATTACGAAAGAGTTATTCGCATAGGCTTTAAGTATGCATGCTGTGTGCACGCACGTGGTTCTCCAGGATACCGGTCCGAGAGTCGTGAACTGTTATGCGGCCCGCAATCAACATTAACACGCTCCCCATTACGTAGGATGATATTTATCCGAGGCAAGACACTCGGTGTCGAACAATGACTGCAGCTAGCCATTTAACATTATAACGAAAATGAATCACGGTTAATTTTTTATTATCAAAGTGATAAAACATTAGAAATTAAACCATGTTTTCTTTTTTTAGCATCTAAATGCATGAAAGACACATAACTATCAAAATGAAGAGGAATAAATGAAATTTTTCATTTTCTGGAGAGTAATTTATGGACTTTACTGAGTTAAGCAAAACAAGAATTCTTGTTAAATAGTGTAAAATCTGTTGCATCGTTTCTAGATTTTTGGACTTCACTGACAATAGCAAGTAAAGTAGGAAATAAAAAAAGTAATATATCAAAAGCTGTTTTAGTAATTCTGGATTTTTGTATACTAATATACCACATTAAGTAAAAAATAAAAGAAGTAGTGTACCAAAAATCTGTCAGCAGTTCTACTTTTGAAATTAAATTACAGATTCCACTGAGCATACCATGCTAAATAAAGAGTAAAATAGAAAAGAAAATAATGTATCTAAATTTGTTCCAGCACTTTTAGACTTATGGAAACTAATCTACAGACTCCACTGAGGATACCAAATTGAATACAAAGTATGAAAGAGCAAATAGTATATCAAAAGCTGTTACAGTAAGGTATCATGACGTGAAAGCACTTTGGGCTAGGAAATAAATTGAAAAGCTTGATTAAAAGCTTCTATAACGAAGGTGTAGCCTAGGCTCAGGTTAGGAAGAGCGATTTCCATAGCTTTTGCAACGGATCAACAATATACATATCTCAGTCGCCCGGTGGCGAGCTGGTTGCCAGGCAGCGAGTTTCGTCCAGGTAAACCGCTCCTCTCGTTTCCTCTTTCACCCGCTTGTGCCTCGTTCCCGATACAAACGCCATATTACCAGTCTATCGACGTTTGATATCGGTCGACCGGGCTCAGCGGTGCGCAAACTCCCTTGATACGGGACAAAACAAGTTTCAGATACAGAAATTCTGGTAGAAGAATATCCAGGTGTTGCTCATTTCATCAAAAACTTGTTCTTTTATATGTATTACATAACCTATTTTGGGGAATTGCACTTTAGAATGAATAAATTTATGATAATTTGGAGAAATATCTTTTCAAGGATTTCGTTAAAGACTATTATCAGCTATAAAAGATATATTATATAACTGAAATTATTATCTTTTTGGTAACAAGGAAGATAGTTATATAGTATAGCAAACATCTATATAGCATAGAACTGGAAAAAGAATTCTATGGCAAATAGTCCACATTACAGAGAAAAATATTGCTATATATGTGAGGCATAAAACTTCTTCAAATTCTTTTCAATTTCTACTCTTTTCTCCAGAAAAGATTTCAAGGTCACAGCTGAGCTAGCTTTTCATATAGTACACATAAATCTTTCAATAATATTTATGGTCTGTGTAGCGTAATCTGGTTGTTATCTAATAATTCAGTGCAAAAATTTCATTTTCAAATTTCTTCTTTTTTTTTAGAAACGGAGAAGGGAAAAGCATTTACTGTTGCGTAAACCAGTCGAATCTTCTGACGTGTACATTAAATAACTGTTATGAAACATCGCACTATGGACAAAGAACATTTCTTCCTAGTAGATTACTTGCGCGAGTTTTTATGGATCAAATGCAAAGATTGAGTATTCAGTGCATTACGAATTTTTTGCACTAGGCCCTGCCTTCCAAATACAAATCTAATGGTCTAATATCTAATGATTAGGTTGGTATTATTAGATTTAAAGTAAGAACAATCTGTTGTCATTTCTATTTTTGTTATAATTTTTTTATAAATCATATATTAACCTATTCATATACAACAATGACTACCAATAATGATAATAACTTTTCAGTTATAAAATATACCATCTTTATTTTGAGTAAAAACCTGAGACACCCCATATATGGGAAATATATTGCTGCAGTTGTGTTCAGTGAATTCTGTTACAAAATAAGCGTTGATTCCGGTTCGATCGCTGTTACAAGATTAATAAGCACGCTCGTAAATTATCGTCGGGCACGATACAAGTTGCGCACCACTGATTTAATGGATGACTCTACCGGCCTGGTGTGGTAATCACAGTAAAAAATCTTTCGTTCGAACGAGCTTTGGATCCTTGGTAATTTTGTCGTCAACAACACTCCGTGCTCTTCTGCCCTTTAATTATGTATTACCAAGAGATCTCGAAAAATCCATGCGAAAAACGTGGCTGTCGTGAAAAACTATGGCGCTGCTTGGTTCAACGACATTGTAGCTGAATACGATGGTTGAATAGCGTGGAATAATTGGGCGAGATTCATTATTTGTATGGAAATGGTACAGTTAGATAATAGACGGATGTTTATGCAAATTTGTGTTATTATGAATATGATTCAAAAAATAGAATCCACAGAGCAATTATTTATTCACTAAATATTATTGCAAGTGCTATGAAAACTGCAGAAGATAAACCTATTTTTTTAAGTCTTCAACATGCTATGTACCAATTTAATCTTTGTACGATTGCAATGGAGTACTTTGACACTAAAAATCTCCATAAGGAATTGTTTGTAGCGAGAATTGTTTTCCAAATTTTTGGAAATTTTTTTAGGGGAGAAGAACATGATAAAACACATTTTGATTCCTTTTTACAGGCAAGCTCTGTTGCAATTCGTTTTATATGTCGAGCATTGGATTTTTCAAATTTAATACGTCATTAATTAATGCTATCAAAATAATGCAAACTTTGAAATTAACCTAAGCTCTTGATCATCTATGAACTATGGATATAACACGTAAACATCCATAGTATAATAATAAAAAATAGTAAAAAAAATTCAATTAAATGGTTATGCAATAGTTGCGGAATAATTATGATAACAATCAGACATGATCTGATAATCATAATTTGCAATTTTCATTAAAATTCGGAGTGAGCTATGGAACGGTATCAAGGGAAGAAAACTCGTAAAACTTGTTAACGGCGATAATTAAAGTGGTTGGTAAAGAAGTCTGACACTATTACATGAACGGGATAATAATTGCATCGTAATGATATTTCTGATGAAGATAATGTTTCACGGATAGTTGTTGCCACCTGTACTTTTGGAATTTTTTTCCTTCTTTTCCATATTTTTGTGAGTAATAAGCTTGCCTCATCATGCGCTGTATGATTTCCAGGCCAGCCGCTATTTGGCACGTTTTCAATATTTTTTTCCAGTCATGCTTGCTTAACTTTTTGTGTATCATTACTCTTCTTTCCCTCTAAAAATTTATTTCATGCGTGGTTGTACGTACACATGACCATGTTAAGTAATATATACACGAGCAGAATTTTTATAGTGGACCTTATACAAAGAACTTTCCTCGCCGAGTTTCTTACGTGATCACAGAAATTCCTTCAAAATTGTATCTTCATAAAAGCCAAGTAGAATCTGACCCAATACATTTTACGAACTACCACAGTGAACAAATATGGGAAACATGTCTCATAAGATAAAATTGAATGAAGTCGTAATATCAGTTACGTTTCAGGCCTAACTAATGATTACATTAAAGACTTTTACACACTCATATGACATTTAAAAGTGTAAAAGCGCAAAGGATACAAATAATGTGCAAAATTGGTGTAGAAAAGGTGAAACAATTCTCTGTCTAAGTTTTACTCTTTTTAGTTGTCTTGCAGTTTATTGATGATGATCGAAAGTAACTTGGATCTATTTTCAGGGAACCGATGGAAGTTCTTTATTCTGAAGTAAGAGGACCAAGTGGAAAGGCAGAGACTGGCTATTAGCGTACGAAATAACGCCACAATGTACCGTAAGCCTTGGTTGAGCCTTCACGCATGGTGGATCGAAACGGACAGGACAGGAGGAACAGGCAATAGCACACGATCGATTCGTGGCTCGTTACAGAGAGCCTGGTCGAAAGTTCGAACAAGGCCCGTACATTAATATTTCCGTTATTGCGCGCACGAGCACCGAGGTTATGCCTTTCACACAGCCAAGTAATAATACGGAAAGTGATCGTTCCTCTCCCAGTCGGCTGATCGATCACGATACGGATTTTAACGAGCCTTCATCCGATTAACGCCCCACTGATCACGCAAACCTGACTTCAGCCTACTTTATTAATTTTTTTATGATGTTACATTAAGTAGAAGATCGCACTTAGTGTTAATAGAAATTTAATGGATTATAGAAGGACACACATGTAATTTTAATTGCTAAATGGAATATGTTTTTAACGTATAAGATGAGAATAATTAAGGAAAAAACAAGCATAAGCAGTTTGAAACAGGTTAGAAGATTAGTAAAGTGGAATTATGGATGCTGAACAGATAGCGTATGTTGGAAAAACCCAAGTGATTAATTAATGATTGGTTTAAATGGTACTTGTCTCGGGATAGTAATAGAGCAATTAGTAGTAGAATAATTATCATTCGAACATGGGATTCTGAGGTCTCTGTGGTTTCATAACACTGCTAGATCCATTCAATCTTGGACTTCCTTTCGAAGAAGTTGTTGATCGACTCTTAATACGGCACAGATAACTACTGCACTCTGTTCATAGAATTCTTGCACTGAGACGTCTTCGACTTGTCAATGTTGTAAACACAGACTCACAAGAAGAGACATCTTTTCAATTATTTGACCTATTGCAATTCAAGCTTTAAAATGAGATAGCTAAATGTACTAAATTCTGATCAGCTTGAACAACGAAACTCTAAATTAGTTAAATTAATTGTCAAGATATTTTAAAGAATCAAAACAAGCCACAAATCTCAACTCGGAATAGCATTCAGCTTCCAACCTTACAATCAAACCATAACAATAACAGCAATAATTCAAGAACTAACGAAAAAGGATCCTCAAGCATCGAACCACTCATGAATCTCGACTCAGAATTGTGTTTGCCTTTTAAGGTCGCAATCAAACCTTGACAGTTCAGTTCCATAGATCACTGGTAGATCCTTAATCCAAAATGGTCACATGTACACCACTGTTTATTCATTTTCACATAAATATGTTGAAGAAGAAACTGTGAAGAAGCGAATGAACTGAGAGGAAAATAACGTTTGAACGCGTTGTAGAATATCCGTGCAAGTCTGTGGCCACGGCACGACTAAACGTCGATCCAGGACTTTCACTTTGAGATCCAGCCGGCCCTCTGTCCCTTCTCGAGCCGATTATTCGTAGCACACCCACGCTCTCCAACTCTGAATCACGATCGAATTGTTCTTATGTGGATAATACCGTTCCCTGGCTGGACAGAGTGGTTCTCTATTGATACAGAGACGGATTTTCCTTAGGTTTATCCAGGAACTAAAAGTTAACGTGGTTATCCGGATTTAGAGGGTAAATGACAGTCTGAAGAATGTTGTTTGCATGAGATTACTATTGCGAAGAAGATAATTGGAATAATTAGAAGATTCTTGGCTAAGGTTCATATATGTAGGTGTACAAAGAAGTTGGAAGAAATATTGATTGTAAAAGTAAACTGAACACATTTGCTATTTAGTATAGTACATCTAAAATTATGGAGAGTGTATATCAGGATATTTTATGAAAAATAAGAGTGATGGTCCAGTAGTTTGAAAGTAAAATATAGTATACTTCTTAATAGTTGGATTCTTTAGGTAACTGTATATATAATCGCTCTATGTCTTCTTTTTCAGAATGGTTGAATGAGATAGTAAAATTTAGAGTTCCCAGATATCTGCATAGGATGAAAAATTAAATGGATTGATGGAGAGTCGTTAATTAAAATTTATGATGCTAAAGTATAGTTTGAAGCTCACTGTGTGGTAGGTTGGCTACAAGAACAAAGGAAGATTTTAGAAAAGAGTTTGTTATCAAAGAAGCTTCCCAGAAAATAAATAGTAACTATAAGTAATTAACAGTAACTATAAGTAATGAATATCAATGAATTAATAAAAATAAAGATACTGGTAAGGATACGTTAGTAAGAATTTCTTGAATAACAATAAAAATTTAATAATTAGAAAATCCTAAAAGTTTTGTTAATATATTTCATAAAAATTCAAAATTAATAATTTTATGGATGTTTACTTTAGATTTGAAAGAAGTACAAATATAGGAACATACCAAAGGAATTCAAAGGATGAACAAAGGACGCGAACGGAAAAGTGAATGAACTTCGCGTGTCAACAACACCAGAAACCGCTCAAAGTTTGCTATCATAGTTCGTTGAACGAGGAACGGTCGAGGAAGACGAAAAGGAGTCAGCGCTTACGTAAATGCGCTTTCGTTTGTTTTTCAAATATGCACCGGCTCGATCCTGATTCAGCACGGAAGAGCATGTGGCTTCTACCAGTTCACTGCGATCCGTCTCGCTGATATAATCAACCAGTAGAAACTCGACTTTTCACTCGAAGAAAGCAATATAACAATTATTACCTAAATTCTAAAGTTTCGATAATCACTCGACCACAGAAAGTTTTGGAAGATCGGTCAAATTTGGCGATTTTGGAACACGAAAATGCGACACTTTCTAATCTAAAATGTGTGAAGATTTAAAGATTTGAAACTTCGAAATTGTGATAATTTGATAATTTCAATGATTGGTAACTTAGAGATTTGAAAATACGAAAATTAGAAGGATTGAAATTTTGAAAACTTGAACACCTGATAATTTAGAAATTAAAGAATTTGAAAGTGCGAACAATGAAAAATCTTAAAGTTTCTAAACGAAAGCGTGGATATTAATTCCAGAATTAATATTTCAAATTTCGTTAAAAAAAATATTATTTAAATATTTATATCGAAGTTAACGCATCGGTTAACAAGGACGAAGCGTTTACTTTTGAACATCGATGAATGAAAATTAATACTCCATGGTAAAGGCGGCAACAGAAACGTAATCGTGGCGGGTTATATCGAGTCCCAGCTGTTCACCTCCGCCAAGCATAATCCATTCTCTGACTTTCCTCGTTCTACAGTTACTCCAGGGTGAAAGGTGAACCATCTCCTTTCCCCTCGAACCCGTACTGACAGGAGGATCCGCGACTATACTTGTCAGAACCGATTACAACATCGTGGCTCTCCCTGTTTTCTACCACGTTCTTCGAGAATGAATCCTTGAAAAAGCTGATTCATTAGACCACAGGAGGGTTGCTGTTTTATACTCAATAAAATGCTACTAATTATAGTGTGAAATGCTTCGGAGTTACTCTGATCTGTTATTTATAAAAAAAATAGTTATATATATTTAGTTTTTAACACTAGAGCTACCGATAATTAAGACGAAGTTAGTTAGAAAGATAGTTAAGCTATTTCTACCAAAAGCAGTCAAAATGACTGATCTTTAAAAAATACGTAATAATAGAATATTTTTATATTTATCGATTTATTACTATCTTAGAAAAGGAATTCCATATTACGTAGTACATTTTTGGTATTACTAATCCATCTGGGACTATGATCTGGAATTTTTTAATTTGCAAATTTTCAAAGTATTTGCACGTGTCATGCTTACACAGCGTCACCTGCATCACCCGCCTTCGGGAGCGACCAGGCCGTGACGTCAATGTAACGTTATCAGCAGCCAGTGTATCAATCAATGGATCAAAATCTTAAATTTCTAAATTACTAACCACCCAAAGTTTTTAATTTGTTAATTACCAAGCAATTGGGAGTTTCAAAATTATTAATCTTTCAAACATCTAAATTGCCAATTATGAATTTTCATAAATATAAATTGTAGAAAAAATTAAACTGAGTATTGGAAGAAGAATAACTGATGCTCCAAGGATAGTACAATGATCGTCATTATCCCAAAACGAGTAAATTTCGTCAGCAAATATCGTAGAATAAGGCCAAGGAAAATAAGAGATCGACGAACAAAGAGAATTACTTGCTTACTGGAATCGTATCTAATCTTAATCATTATTCTATTCGCATATTCCTGTTTATTATTTTCCCGTGCCCTCGCTGCCAGTCACCAACACGAAAGTGACATCATATTCTGTTCACGAACCAGTTCTCATTGACTTTAATACCAGCTCTCTATAGTGGAGGTCTGGAAGATGGTCGTCAGGTGCGGTCATAACCTCGCAATGGATTCACAGACATGTGTACTAGCCTTTTGAGTTCTGACATAAGTTCTAAATAAAAAATTGCAGAGTCGCTTATATTTTCGTTGAAAACTTAACACTAATAGGGTTAGAAAGAGAAAAACTCGGCCGAACACGTGAGAAACAATGGCTCTTTCGTTTTGCTTGGAAGTTGCGAGGCGATTTGTGTGCAGTGCACGCTACACCGAGCAGAAACTTCAGTCTCCATTACATAAGAGAATAGCCGGTCCTCTTCATCTTTTTCCTCTCTCGAGTCCATCGTCGACGTTGAATCACCATAGGCGTCTAGACGAACTTAATTGAATCCAAACACATAACACATCCTACAGATTTTTGGCACAGATAATAATGTACCAACATCAAGTTCATTTTAATTTAAATCAACGATACGATAATATTCCAGCATTGATTTTGAAGCTTATAAATGAAGATTCAAACTCAACGGGCAAACAAATTTTAATTTATATAACCTAAACTTTGAAAGTAGATCCTCCTAAATCTCTTCATCCATAAATTAATAGTAATATTAATTCAAAATTAATAATCAAATCTTGATTTACGTAACTTGAACTTTAAAGAAATGGATCTTCTTAAGTATCATATACGCCAATCTCTATGGGGAAAGATTTTGCAAGTCTGAAAAGCCAAACATCAGCTTTCCAAAGCAAAGTTCATGCAGGGACAGCTATGAAAACCCGGAAGGGTTGGCAAACCAGTTTTGTGACAACGGTACAGCCTTTATCGATTATCTTCTTAACCTACGTGTGTCACAGGTTGTCTGTCTTGTATAATTGCCATCGATGCTCGCACCATCTAACCCAACTTTTCGATTATTTCTATCATTGATATATGTACGTAAATACGTTCTCACGTTCCTTTTTGGAGGTTAGATAACATTGGAGAGTTGGAGGTAACACGCGGGCGTTATAATGTCCCATCGAGGAAGCAGCCACCCACAAAAGAAAATCTGCCGTGTAATAAAAGGTAACGGTGCCTGGAAATAATAGAGTACGATATATCAACAGAAGGCGCCTCTATACTTTGTAATTTCACGTTACACGTAGTCGTACGTTTTTCTCCGCTATATTTCATTTTCTTTATCCTTCGTTTTCTTTCCTTGACAATTTTTTTATAGTTTTGTTTTTAACATATGATTTTATAGTTTATAAATCTACATAATAATTAACTATCGGTTATTAATTACTGATTGTCTATAATTTATATACTTTTCGTAAAATGATTTTACCAATCACAGGTATTTTTATAATAATTTTATAATTATATAATTTTATAATTTTCTAATCATTTTCATTAGTGATATATGAATATACATCTTTAATAATTTTCATAGTAATAAGCAATGTTACAATAATTTCTTAATGTCAAGTGTGAGTATATTTTTTAAATAATTTTACTGTCGCCGTGAACGTTGTTGTAATAATTTTGTAATGATTTCGTTAGAGTTGTATGGTTGCAAAAATTATTTTTATATTTAGGATTCATAGTTAGTCGAATGTTTGATTGCAATTTTGTTAGAATGAGTAACGAAGTAATGGAAAACAAAGATGTCACTACTTCCGGAAGGTAGTTTCGCGACAACTTCCTGCTCATCGCGATGTTGCTCAAGAAACGTCGGAAATAAGGTTGGAAAATCGTGTTTCTGCCATCCAAGCATCGACCAATGAAGTTTTTTCTGATGCAACAATCATTGCGACATGATCATCAACGAAGATAACTATAAAATACGTGTGGGAGCGTTTCCATTATTATAATATTTTTCCTTGATTTTTTGTTGTATGAACTTTCCACTGTGCCTTTTCAATAATTACTTGTTAAACTCTGCTAAACAGTGTTGTAAGACAGATAAATAGATATCAGAAAGGAATTAATTTAGGCCCTTATTCAATACGAAACAAAGAATTATATTGTCGCGGATTTCTTTCAACAATTATTTAATTGGAATATTTTTTATTTTGTTATCCTTGTTGCATTACTGTCATTAAATTTTGTGATAGAAATGCAATCAAATTAAGATTACTATAATATAATATTTAAATTACAAGAAATATGATTCAAACAATATACGTGAACTTTTGCCTCATATTTTTAGTTATATAAACTTTAGTTTTTCAGTGAATTATTATTGACCTAATTAAATTAAAATCGATAACAACACTTTTTTCTTTTTAATGCTTTCTACAAAAATGTAGATGGTTACAAATTTGGGGCTCCTCTATTTATACATTATTTGAATAATATTTATATACCTTTCTGTTTTATTTATGTAGAGCCAATAATGGATTTGCAAATAATTGCATTAACAGCAAAAGTAACGCATTATTCATGAAATAAGGAGGGCCGTAATAAACCCCGGAGAGAAACTCTCCATTCACAATGCATGCTCTTTTCCAAAGCCGACGATTTAATGCTGGCGTCCTCGATTTGACGGGAAAGAACAATACTGCGAAGAAAAATGTGCATTTGCAATACACACTCTTAAAAGATACGATACTGATGAGGCGAAGCAACGATCCACTACCTGCTTACTAATTAATTAAACATTCTAACGTCACTAGCCTTATAGAACAATAAGAAAATAAGAGGTGATCGAATCTGTAATATTTACACAAACTAGTATATTTAACGAAAGAAGACTACTTTGTTTAAAAGTAAAAAATTATTTTTAAAACAATTCAGATACAATTCCATAAAGTAAAAAGATAGAATCTATAGTAATTTCTTTCCAATTATTTCTTAATGAAAAATTTATTCGTTAATGAAATTTAAATATAAAATTGTATTTGTAAATAATTATAAGAATAATTGTTATACTTACTATAAATTCTGTTATTATTGTAAATTTTATTTTTATTATTTTTCATAATAATTATAAAAATAGAATTTATAATAGATTCTGCAAAATACTTAGTTTCATCGAATTATTACTCTTCGATAAATTCCAAGAATTATATGTTTCTATCTTTTCCTCAGCTACTAAGGAAAAGCAGCGCCACAAATTTTTTTAATAAACAAAACTACAAGAAATATTGTTAATTGGAGATTAATTGAAGATCAGAGAGCTTCTGAAACACGGCAGTACCTTTGGAAAGACGTCCGACAAAAATCCACGGAGATCGTTAAGTTACCTTACAGGCCGATTCAAGGACAGACAAGTATCATCAGGATTGCGAGTCATCCTGCTTGTTCTTTATACTCTTTTTTTCTCCTTTTTCCTTGGACTCCGGCGTCCTTCCGTGCCGGACGCTCTTCTTTACTCGACACTCGTTTAAAACTCGTTTTTAAAACCATCCACGAAAGTTTATTAATTTCATTTATACCGCCTTATATTTGGAGATTAGAATCTATATTATTAGATCCTGATTCGATTAGATTTTCTTATGGTAAATCAAAATTTTAAATATTCTTCTAATCTTCTTATAGATTTGGAAATTTGCAAAAATTAGGTTAAGATTAAAAATAATTGATGTAATTATTGATGTAAAAGTTCTATATCCTTATGAAGATTAATTAAATTCTATGTAATTTATTGTGTCAGTTTAATTGCGTTTAATGAAAGTTTAATGCCAGGAGAGGAATTTCTCTGCTAGGCTCTACATCTGAGAATCCCCATTTATAGGAACTCTTCTATAGTCTTCCATATATAAACATAACCTTTTTTCAGAAAGGAAGAAAAATTATGGAAGATTTTGTTTCAAATGTTGGAATGTTTCTAAGAAATAATGTCTTTTTATGCCACAAAATATGCGAAATATCTTTTCTTAATTTTATATATAATTTTTGTAGAACAGCATAGAAATTTCATTGGATGATAATAATTGGTATAGCTATAAAATTATAAAAAGAAATTTACATATCCTATAATCTAATAGTTCACTAATGATTATAATACTGTCAGTTAATAAATTATTGTGCAACAGGTGGAGAATGTGAAAAGAATGGTGAGAAATACAGTAATTTATAGTTTGGAAAGTGAATGACGCGATAATTCAACTCTTGTGAAGAGGTAGAAGAATGAAGTTGAAAAAGTCAGGCACAAACTTCTTGATGAAGGAAGTTGTTTGCGGTCGAATGAATCGGACCTTGGCAAGAGAAGTCCAGACAGTGCGGTGCTGGAAACAGCTCAAAGGAGTCCGCGGCACGTCGACAAGACGTCCCCTTTGTGGGATACCGTTCGACCACCGAGCAAGTAACGAGATCTCGGTTCGTGGAACTCGCCATAACGACCCCGCCTCTCGTTTGTCCAGAAATTCATTCACTAATTTTCCTCTTACCTTCTGCTGTCACGACATTGATCTGTTTCTTGATTAAATATCACCAACGAATCTTTGTAGTAGACAAAAAGTATATTATGATAAGAGATGATCAGTAGCTGAGAGGTTAGAATTCTATACCTAGGGGAAGATACATCTTCATGCATTTGTGAAGTAATATGTAATAAGAAGTTACACCGTAAATTGTATACAATTAAGTGTACGTTCATCATATTGCTAAAATGGGACGTGAAAAAGTATTTAGAAGAGGGCAGAACGTATTGTTTCAGTGAGAAGAGGTTAGGAGGTTGTTTACTCCAACTGCTACATCGAGTTCGATCCCCCAATTGTTCGGCGGAGATCGTGTATCGATCGAATGGTTCGAGGAGTCAAGCGCTCGCACGTGTCCGCACCTTTTTCTTTCTTTGCAGACATTGGATACTGTATACGCTGGATGCTGCGCGAAACCGTTATGCAACCTGCAGCGTATAAGTGGTCTTTGCTCGCCCAGATTCCCGTTGCTCTGTCTCCGCATCGTTTTGATCATTACAAAATAGCTATGAAAAATTATAATCTACTCATCCAAAACTACAAGTTCTCCTCTTATCAATTGTTAATTACGAATTTACCTTAATTAGGAATGAGATAAATGCTATAAGAATTAATTTAAAAAAATAGAAGAAATGAAAAATTGACTAGGTTATATATTTTCACGATGGATAAAAACAGTGTAGCATTGGAAATAAACAACGTTGTGCAATCATTCTTGACGACTCGATCGACTACGACAAAACCACATTTTACTGCTTGTTTAGCCTTCGCACTTTTTAATACCAGTTCTTTGTACCCACGTAATTGAAATATATATGTATGTAGTTCCAATTTAATTTCAGATTGGGAAGTTTCATTTCCACTTCTCCAATGTCACTTAGCTGTTACAGCTATACAAAACCATGGTTATTCACATCACGAAGACATCTCCCTGTTTCCCGTGTTCTATAACGTTTTGAAGCAATCGTATAGCTCACTTCAGAAGCGACGTTCATTGTTTTCTTTGTATTATGCTTCACTGTCTCAACGCGTTTTGAATTCTTCATACAATTCAAACTCAATATATGTACTTTTTTCAAATGTACTGCTTAAAACAATGATCCATCCACTATTGAACTCGGAAACGCCATCTACATCAGTAAGTATTTGTTTGAATTACTTCTTTGTATGAGGCTACATATATTTAATAACTTTATCAAACTATCTGGGAAACGAATTTTAAAATTTTGTAAATTAAAATTTGAAAATTTTGAAATTTTGGAAATTCGACGGTTGTCGAATAAAATATCTCTCTAACTTTACTTGTACTTTGTACCATTTTTTAATTTAAGGTTATATACAGGTACATTGTAAAGCGGATAATGTCACGAGGTATTTAAGGCGACAGGCTCCCACGAGTTACCGTCGGCGTCATCGACCACCATGATCCTCGTGTTTAGTCTCTGGCTCCATTTCCTTCTCCCTTTCGGCCACTTTCCTTCTTGTCCCTCCTCGCCCCCAGCCATTCCCTTATTCGCTTTCAAATACTCTTCTCTTCTTTTGTTTCTCTCCCCTTTTCTTCTCGCTGCACTTTTATTTTTTTCTTCTCTTTTCCATCGCTTTAGTGTTGAATATTTGATCGTTTAATCTGTCTTAACTTCTACTTCAAATATTTTAGATATTTCTGTATATTCTAGTCTTGAAACTTCCCATAAGTGCACAAAAAATCGCAGTGTAATAATTATTATGGAAGTCACAGCAATAAGTCTTAACAAGCAATATTTTTTAAAAAAGATTAGCTGTAGAAAAATGTCTGTTCACCATACTTTTCGCTCTTTGAGCAAATGTTTCTTGCTCTGCCCATTTCTTCCTGCTCCTTTAAGCTACTTATGACCGATTTCAATTCTCCCTCTCTTTTCATCTTTAACCTCCAATATATCTTCCTCCTTCTGGAATCGTGTTCCCCATGAAAGAAGAAGAATGGAAAGCTGTGACACGATTTACGACCCTGTTTACAGTTTCCGGAAGGAGCATATCGACCTCACGCACGCACTAGGTAAGATTAGTTACCCTAACCGCTAAAAAAAGCGTCTAACATCGGTGATCCTTGCAGATGACGAAAAATGGACGCAAATTGGGGTCAGGAGGAGTGGCATCACATGTCCAAGGTGTGCATCAGGTAACCATGAGCGCGTTTATCGTCCTTTAAAAGAGATTCGAGCGTCGTGTGGACACTAGCAGAGATGAAGTCAACTGAGGGAGGGGTTTCCTCGCCCAAGGTGATCCGGTATAAAAGCGAGAGGCCATCAAGAGCGAGAAGACCACCTGACGAATCCTCACGCATAAAAAGAAACAGGATAAAAGAAGTCAAACTTTATTGATCAGAAAAAAGATAATTATCATTGAATC
Organism: Bombus pyrosoma; assembly: GCF_014825855.1. Taxonomy (NCBI): domain Eukaryota; kingdom Metazoa; phylum Arthropoda; class Insecta; order Hymenoptera; family Apidae; genus Bombus; species Bombus pyrosoma. The sequence goes on along the minus strand of NC_057785.1, from coordinate 4,051,941 downwards.
AAGACCATATTTAATATCATACAAAGTTTTCCTCATGATCATCATACATGATATTCCAATAATCATGGACACCTTAATAAATACATAAATACATAAATACATAAATACATAAGTATAATAAATACATAAAGGAATAAAAATCTGTAACTAGAAGAAAAACACAAGAAACACCATTTGGTTTGAATTTCGAGGTTATGATGGACAGAAAAATGTAATTAGCGAAGAAGACGCGCAGATTCTTTGATGAAGCGCTTTTTTAATCAAGGTTCGAGTGCGTCATCGCTTCCAGATGTTTTAACGAACATTTTTTTGGCCAAACAGAGCTGATGTTCTAGGTTGTTCACCCCGATGACCACTAAATTAATTCTAGCGATGACATTATCCGCACCCCCGCGTCCCTAGCCCTTGAAGCGGAGCCAGTGACTCATTGTCAATGACTTTCCATCAATTTCCGCCTCGTTTCGTTTACCATGGGGAAGCCACAGAATCGCGAGTCATAGTTTTATTATCAAGCATCAGTTTAATTCCTGTTCCTCCTTAACAAAAGTTCTCCTTTTTTGTTTACAGTGAATCTAACTTTACTTTAGGGATTCTAATTCTCAAATTAATTGTTTTTTAGAGTAATTATAGAAGGATTAAATAGAAGTATTAGTAATAATAATAGAATTAGTCTAGAGAAATGATTGTTAAGTGAGTAACCAAGTTTAAAAAGGCCTCGTTTTCTATCAATACGAAACTGGAGACCAAAATAAGTTAGGCCTTGAGGGTTTGCCTATACATAGTCTGATATACACCTTATGTACAGGGTCAAGTCAAGGCGGCGTTGTCTTGGAGGCGACTTTACGATGCAAATACACGTCGCCGCGATTTGTACAATTTTCTCTTGTTTGGCTAGGGAGCCGGACGCTGGCGCCGTGACGCTGCATTCGTTTCTGGCACGAAAATAGTCAGCAGTCGACGGAGAAGGATAAAGGCGGCTCAGTCGAATGAAAGACTAGCCTGAAGGCGACAGACGGACAAAACAACAAGTTAAAGGGAGAAAATCGAAGTAAACGCTTCGTCAAACCGTGTTCTCGCTGCCCTTTCCTCCTTTTACCAGCCATATTCTAAAAATAGTTCCGCCATGTGAGCAGGGAAAGTGCGTCCTTGGGTCTTCGGAGAACAAAGATTGCAATTGGCCAATCTGAAGGAAACCTAATCGAAGTATTAGATTATTATCGATTTTAACTTCATTTCAATTTTTTAAAGACGATATATTGAAATTTCAAGTTACAATATTTGGGAAAATATATTTCTTATAAAATTTAGGCAGTAAGCAATTAGATATTTAATCTTACATTTTTTCAAATATAAGCATAGTGTCAAGTGGAGTCAGAAAGTAGCGATTTTCTAATTTAGTAATTGCCTGCTAAAGAAACTCACTGGCTTGTTTTATTACCACACGATGGTAATTGGAGATTACGTGGACGTTGCATGAAATTTCACGGGGAAAAACATAATTCGGCCTAAATGGATCAAAGTATAACAGAAAGAACCGTGTAATTACAACGCTGCGCGAAAATGTGTGTACAGAGGCGAGGATAGCCGGTTATCCTGGAGGCAGCCAGTGGAACAAAGAGAAACTACCGGACACATAGAGCGTCTTGGGCAACCGGCTTGGCGATTTCGTAACTCCTCGCGCCGCCGCAAACTGTATCACATGAGAGAAGTTTGATCCCCGATACAACATACGTTTGCTGGAATTATGGCGTACAATTAGAGAACAAAAGAGAGGTATAACAAAAGACAGGTATAACTTAAAGTATAGTAGGTTACGCGTAAATGAAGATCTTAGGATAGGATTTTTGCTCATTTTTTATTTGAATGTCACTTTATGATTGAAGAGACTGAATGCTGGAAACACGGTATATAATTAGAGAATAAAATAGGGACACTTATAACATGAAATGAAGCACAAGGTATTGGGTATAAAGAAACGATTCTTCAGAATTTTCAATGAGTAATGGCGGCAAGATTGATTGACTCTGTCAAATGAACTATTGAATGGCGCTTTTTTCTAAAGAATCCTCGTTGTTTACAGTGACGCATCGAAAAAACTGCGTTAATTGGTCGAAAGCATCTCGATGAACGGAGGAGAAATCGTCAAGAGTCGAATGGATGGAACGAAATCATGGTAGCACTGCGGAATCGATTCTTTGCTTGTTGGGCAATCGACAATCTGCAACCTGGAACAATTGTTTCCACTCTCGTTCCGCGTTCAATCGATTAAAAAAAAACAATTTCCATCAAATTGTAATTATGTAGTTATATGATTAGTAGTTATTACATAATACATGCAATGTAGTTATTGTAAAAATATTATAATTGCTATACAATCTGACTATTTGAAGGATTCTAAATTTGGAAATGTGAAAATCTTACGGTTTGAGAATTGGAAAAAGATAATTTGAGCGTTTGAAAATTGCAGAATTTTAAACTTGGAGAGTTTTTAGTTTGGAAATTACAGAACTGGAGAATTTTAAATATGGAAATTTCAGAACTGGGAAATTTTTAATTTAAAATTCTGAGAGTTTGAAATCTAGAGAACTAACAATATAAAAGACCAGATTTAATGACGCCTACAAGTTTTCCACTTTATCAATGGCGACCAGCGTTGTCAATCAGTTCGAATTTTTACGCACATTGGATCGATTATGACTGACGACAATCACCATGAATAACTATAACCTGAAGCAAGGGTCGTACACTGAAGTTCATGGAAGATCGATCAGAAGTTCTTAATGGGGTGCGGGTCAATAAACAGCCAGATGTGTTTAATGCTATCCAAATGACGTCCATTATTGATTACCATTAACAAAGATGGCGCGTGGTAATTAAACTCGCCCTCGAGACGCGTGGATCAACACTCTGAATTACCTACAACCCGTGAAGTGACATTCACCATGAGAGCCTTGCGTATCACATTATCACAGGGTTATTGGATTCTCGTTCAAGTGTAAAACTGGTAACAAAAATAACTAAAGATAATTTAGAATGAAAAACAGAGGTGTCATTAAAGGTCAATTACAAGGACTGAAAGTTATGGTTGACCTAAAATTAATGTTCACATTGATCTGATCAGTGACCTTTAAGTTGTTTAAAACGTTTCTTCCGGAAGAAAAGCGTAACGTGAGACAGATGGTCCATTTGACCTTTGTTCATCTTCCCTCTTCAAGATAAGTTAGGTTAACTCTGGAAGTATAGCAAGTTAGATACATCGAATTGTATAGAGCGGAACATCTTTGAATTTCAAGCTTCCTCCAAAGTAAATTAGCCCATAACAATGACTGGAAGTCGACGGAGCGTGTGTGCACTCTTCCAGGTCAAAGTTCACGCTCGGTTGAGCTCCAAACATAAAGAAACGAGGATGCTATAAATGTTCCCAAAAGACATAACCGGGATAAGAATTAATATTGTTAAAATTATTTTAGATTCACTGTTCAATTTCATCCTAACCTAAAAATTCATGATCATCTATGAGAAACAAAATATGATAGAAAATGACTGATCAATAAAAATTACGAGGTTCAGACACGTCTCTGCTATTTCACGGTCCATTTTAGATCCAATCCACGTCCAAATATCCAAACCTTAAAACGACTAAAATAAGAAACAAAGGACCATCGAAAGTAATTGGCCAGTCAAAAATACAAAAATCAGACACGTTTCTGGCATTTCACGGTCCCGTTGTTCGACTCGTATTAATTACCATTGCCATAAATTTCCATGTTATGCGAAGAGACGAAAAGAAGTTTCTTGCTTTGTCGGCCCAGCATCATTAGGGTCGACTCCCCACTCGATCTGTTCCCCTCCTAGAATTCCTGTTCTATTTCACACGAGTGACACGTAGCACGGAGAAAGACGCATTAGGGTCGAACGGAAACGGATATTAGAAAACGTCGGATTCGAGACTGTTTTTCCGCGACATCGTGATGACGACAACATCGAGATCTGACGAATAGACGTCGATGAAACAGCGACATCATCGAAGACGACCTCGATTCCATCAAGGATAAGGTCTCTAGAGGGAGATCCCGGGAGAGCTCCCCGATTACTTTCGCCATTCTAAATGCGCTCGAATTTCTAAGATATTCCAGCGTACATATTGCGTTCGACGCGATCGACGCTGCGGAGAAATTCGTGGGAACACGCTTGCCACGAGCCGCGATTTCGCGGCTTCTCCACGGGTTTTAAGAGCTACTGAGGTTTGCGTTTTATTATTTCTTGTTGTAGCTAAGGTTTTCCTTGGGTATTTTGTATCAGAAATAAAGAAAACTGTTATTTTAAATTTCAGAAGTTGAAAGATTGGAAAATTGGAAAATTTTATATTTGGAATCTCAAAAATTTGATGGCATGAAGATTGGAAAATGTTTAATTGAAAATTTTCATATCTTGACGCACTGAAAATTCTGTAAAATTCTAAATTTAAAATTTTGATCATTTTGTTGCTTTAGAATTTGGAAACTTGACGCTTTAAAAAATGAAGAAATAAAAGTTTGACGCTATGAAAATTGGAAAATTAAGACGTCGAACTTTTGCAAAAATCAGAAATTCGTTACTCCATATACGAGCATTTTGGCAAAGAGACCAATGAAATGAAGAGCGCATTAATCGATCTGATATTCCTGAACTATAATTAATACTCGGGTAGTAAGGTTAATTAGCCGCGGGTCAGTTTACTTGCAGAAACCGGTCTACGGTTACACAATTTCAATTGATCCATTGAACCTTGACACAGTATATGTGGTTTTGCTTTCCAGGTGTAGCAAGGTGCATGTATATTTTAATAAGATAAAACTTGTGGCGCGCCGCTTGTTCCAGACGCTTGCTGATGTCATCTATTCAAATATCCGCGTGTTAAAAACAACTAAATATATACTCTCAAAACAGTCAGAACATTTTACCAAAATCATACTAAATTTCTTCAAACCTTATAATCTCCAGTAATTTCTCTTTATTTTATTGCAATTACAAAAAAAAACAAAAGTACCCAAAAACAAGAAGTCAAAGAGTCAATAATACTCAATAACCAAAAACAACACAAAGAAATCTTAAAAGACTCACCGTAGATGTCATCCAACTTCAATCACCAAATTCTTCTAAAGTATGATTTATTTTATTTTGAAATATTTTTCAGTCACTGTCAAAAATTATAAGTTCTCGAATGTTTTGCTCAAGAGGAACCACCAACACAAAATCCGTGATCACGAGCGTGCAGAGGCTCGCTCGGGACTGAAGAATACAGGATATAGCGAACAGCACGTCAATGAAAGAACGCCGGCATCACCGCCGCTCATTCGAGCTTCTCCTGCACGTGCGCGTGCAACACGCACGCGTACACACGCTCCAAAGCGTGGATGGCTGCGTAGGGTCTGCCCTTCTCTCTCCGGACCCTTTTCAACATGATATAGTGGTATCGATTCGCTGAGATGCCGGCTGGATGTTTCAACGCTTTTGTGTGGAAGCTGCAAATTTTTTAGATCGAGCGCGCTATGATGGATAGACTCGATTACAATGGAATTTTGAAACAATCTTTGAAGTTATGATTGATGGCTGGTATTGATTTAAAATCTGTTTTATTGTGAGAGTGAATGGGAATTTTATGTAGAATGAAATGGGCGATTTCGATTTATTCCTGAATTGTTTGAAGATAAGCTATAATTAGTATTGTTGATTCATTGGGGATTACAAAGTTTAGATTAGATTTCAGTTGGGTTATTTAAGTAATGCACTTTTTGTTTTGTTATTCTCTCTATTAGAAGTTACAAGTTTTGAGTTTTAGTTACCTATTTCTTTGGATTTCTTTGGATTTATTTGGATTTCGATCAACTTTATTACACAAAATATAGAATAGAACTAAAGTAAAATACTTTGTAGTTAAATAACTTAGTCTAAACTGTTGTGAATCACTTCTAGCGCAAGAATTAAATTCAAATATAATTTCATTGTTAATTTGAAACTTTCTTTGAGTCGGCCCTTGTACTCCCAATTGTAGTTATCCATTAAATTTCATTGGAATCGCCTAACTTAAAATAACAATGAGCATGGGATCACTTCCAAGACAAATTTATTTCACAAAACTAGTACAATAATACGAAGCAAAAGTCGACGCACAACCATCACAGAGGAAGTATAATACACAGTACACAGTACTGCGCGGAACAACACCGTTCACTCTGGTAGAAGAATCACGTTGCACGTGCCTGGTCGGTTCTTGTCATGAGGTTCGTAGAAACGACCGGTCACCTGCTCTTAATCGTTGCTCTCTGTAACTGGCGAATCGTCTGAAACAGGATTATTTCGTTAAAACTTTCGAATGTGGATGTCGTCGATCGAAAAACTTCCTCCGGCAAAGGGGAATCCCGTTTGGCTTGTTTCCTCGTAAGCCATTTCTATTGTCTTTCCATTGTTTCCTACGCGTTTGTACTTCCTACCGGTCGATACTGTCTTTCTTACTATTTTTTGTTGTACTACACAATGGTGCGCCGTGAAAAATTGTTATGTAAACGTGTGTTTATTTTAGATTAGGAATGTGATAGTAACTTTGGGAAAATTTGATGAAGAATGACTACTATTCAGTTTTAATTGTAAATAATGTTTATTTAGATTAGAAATTTATCAGAAAAGTTATGTAATTTTTCTTAGACCGATTTCTATTAAAATAATAGAAGGAGGACTTAACGCAATGGTATTGTATATTTTAATTTTATGGTGAATAATAGATTTTGTGTAGAGATTACACGTACTGATACTTCAGAATTTTTCTCTTTTTTATATAGGGAAAGAAGTATAAATGAAACATATACCCTCTTTGCATCCTCCAGGCTGGCAGGAATATATTTTGAGTTCACTGTCTGTGCTAAACTACTGTAATCCCTGTAAAGAATGTATTGATCCTTCAGGCACTGCTTTATCATCAGTATTCTTTTCTGTAATTCGGCAAGCCCACCTCTGGCCTTAAATATTGAATCCTCCTCATCTGTTATTACGAAAAAAAATACATGAATTAAGGGAAATAGAAATGAATGAATTAAAAGAAATATAATCTACCAGGCTTTACAAATGCTGCGATTTTTGGAAATTCAAGCGGTTTGAAGACGGATAATTTAGACGACGTCATGCCTGGACCAAATTCTAATCGCGTGCCTTCCAGCTCCAGCAAGTAATTACGGATGTCCTCGCGTTCTTGTTGCAATCTGAGTATTGCTGCGTGCTTCCGCAGATTATGCATTTGTCTGCATTCGAATCTCGAGTACTTCCCCTCTACTTTGTTACAATTTGGTGATTTTCGATTTTTCGATGACCTCGAAACTTTCTTACATTTAGTCTTCTTCTGTTTAACTCTTTGATCACAATTAGTCTCCTTGCCCTATAAAGATTTTTGGCAAAAGATTCACAATTTTTTACATGTTAAAGGAATATTAAAAGTACTAAATTGTCCAAAAATTTGTTCTCTAAAATATTTACCGTCTTAAATTTTTCTAGAGATGAAGCGTCACTGTCATAATCTACAGCATCTACAACTGGAAGTTTCGTTATAGTTCCACAATTTTTACAAGGTCTAGGTTTATTTGGGCTACTTAAAGCTTCTACTGGGGTTTGAACCCTACTTCTCCTAACTATGGCATTAATTGCATCTTTATTCAATTTTCTTAAAGTACAGGTAACATCAGACTGTTTTGGAGTTTCTCTTAGAAGTTTCTCTTCACTGAAATTCGTTTTCGAACTGCCATCTTCTATCTCAGTTCTTGACTTTCCAGTTTCTATTCTGTTAATAAATTCTCCTCTGTCGTACTCCGTTGGTAAGGAAGTTTCCTTCGGATCCTTTTCACTTTTTCTAAAACAATATAGGAGATACACACGGTAAAGTAATTTATTTCTTCAATTATAGAGGACCGAAGATAACAGAATTGCTTCTTACATGGATGTCATGGACTCTTGGCTGTTTTCCTTACGTTCTGTTAATCTTTCGTGTTCAGAAGTCGAGTCAGTTTTCTCCTCTGTGTTTTCATTAGGCAACTTCCGGTACTTTTTTCGACGAACGTGCCTCCGCGTTGGAGTTACTTGTTTAGGTAGCTTCAGAAGATTGATCGGCCCTGCTTCGTCCATGTTCTCTGTTCTCTTCACGTAATTCGATAACTCCTCGTCGAGGCCAATATCACACTCGCTGGTACTATGCATTATTTTTGGCGCGATCAATTCCACGATTTCTTTGTCTCTGAGAAATCAACATAATTCTAAATATTATAATGTACCTTCAACTCAAGATATTTTCTAAAAAGAAAAATATTTAAAAAAACACAGGAATCTCTATTTTAATAACCTATCTTCGTCGACCACCGTCTTCTGAACATTCTCTGTCTGCCTGTGTGGAGTAATCTTAATATGTTTCACCCCAGAAATCACAGTATCCTCTACCGAGCTCTTCTCCAGCTTCTGTTCAACAGAACTAGATGATTCAATGGAACTAGAAGCTTCTTCGAAAGTGTCATCTTCGTATCTAGTCTTCTGTTCTTCTTTGAAGGAAATCTTCTCCATGGAAATGTCCTTGTTCATCGTCTTTGATTGTTCAGAGGTGATTTCGCTTTTTTCTTCGATTAGCCTGATAACTTCTTCTATCGTCGTTTCTTTATTATCGCTATTCGATAACGGGACATTGTCCTCAGCCATCTTCACTTCTGGTTCGTACGATTTTTCATCGCTTTTTTTAGAGGAAGTCTCGTTCACGGATTTAACTGCTTCTGAAATTGTTTCAGAAACATCTGAGCGCCTGGAAAACGCTGTAGCGATAGAAGAATTATCATTGTTCCTTGGGGAATCCCGAGATCCTATCGTGGGGATTTTAACCTTATCTTTGGAATTCGTATCCAGGTTTGAGAGACTCTCAGGAAATTCTTTCAACCTTGAATCTTTACTTTCTTCTTCTATTTCAATACTTTCGATTATGGATCTCGTTTTAGGGGATGTCTTTGAAAGCTTATTCAAAGTCACACTGTCACTGATTGAAGATTCATCATCTTTTATGTTATTGAATGGAATCTTAATCTCCATCTTGGATTTAGAAAATGCCTAAATAAGCATTGAATATAGTTAAATAAAATATAAAATAAATTTTCCAACTCGTCAAGAATAAAACATTATTAAAGATTAATTTATAAAAGTATCAATTCCAAAAAAATATAGATGTGATATCAATAATATAAAAAATAATTCTCTTCCCCTATAAATACCTCCTACGTTCAATAACCTAATAAATGACCTTGAAATCTTCCACAAGTTATTTAAAATGATCCAGCAGAACTGGTCAATACCTTGGATCTAAATTCCGTCTCTGCATTAGGTGTTGATAAAGCTGAACTATCTTCTTTGTCATTCAAGGTCTTAGATTTGACTTGCAAACTTCTAGATGAACTTTCCAGAGAACTTTCAGTGCTGACGTTACTCTGAACTCTCGTGCCCTCGTTACGTTTTATATTATACTTCTTGTCTATCTCCTTCAACCTCAACAGAGCAGCTGTTGCCTTCGAGTGCAACATTTTCCCTTTTTTTAATTTTTTCTGTTTTCTTGCAGGTCCACCGACTTCTCTGGTCTGATTGGACCTTACTGGCTTTACTTGTAGATTTTGTGGCAGTTCGACCAAAGCGAAGTGCGCCTGCTACAAGCCGTTACCAAGGAAACAAATCGGTATACAATATGTTCTGAAACCCGATACATCGTCCGGAGCTGTTCCTCCAGATGATAAGTGGTTGCATCAGCAAGGATCAGAATCTCTATTCGATGAGTTGGTTTATCGTGACACGTGTAAATCGTTAAAACTTCTACATGAACAAATAAGAACATAGAATAAAACGTGAGGGAAGGCTGTGTCTGTTTTATCGACGACTTCATGTTTACTGTGTAAATATGCCGGTCAAGTTTCATTGTCAGACCTACATTTGCTCGCGATTACATAATTTTCCGATCGAGAGTGTGCATGATAAGCGATTATTCGTCATCTATCTACTGCTGTGTTTTGCAGCTTAATACAGCAAATGTTTAACATTACTATGAAATTCTTTTGAATTAATCCTCAACATAAAGCTCTAAAAGAACAATTAACATTGATTAATAGTAATGAAAAGTCCATACATGTAGTAATCTTTATTTAAAATTTTTCAATCTTTAATACAATTATTCATTAACTTCGTTAATTTTGTAATAATTGTATGAGAAATTTGGCCCATTTTTTAGAAACATTCAGACAAACCTATAAAGAGCCCTGTAGTACCATAATGTACCATGTGGAGTTGACTAAATGACTCCTGCATGTCACTTTGAGGATGAGCGTACCAGCCCCCAAGAAGTTTGCCCAGACAGCACTCTCGCGAAAGATCTTTTTTGATGACGAGGCCAATTTTCACCTGCCCTTGTAAAACGATGAAACACTTTCTCCAATCAGCTTTTCATTGTCAAGCCTGTGACGCCTTTTTGTCTATAAAGGCTATGTTATATGAATCTCTTACATAATTTTAATCCATACCTATATTCTGGTTTATTAATCATAACAAAATCAAAGAGCAATCCGATGTTGTATACATATATTTAAAAAAAATTTATAAAAGTCAGTCCTATCTGAATATTGCTCCAAATAATGGCCATCAGCAGGCTGACCAGTAAGAACGTTTCACTGAATCATTATCCCATATCCTCTACTATATCGACAATAGATAAAATGAGGTAATCAGTGACGTGAAGTTATGTGCGTGCGGCATGACTATAAACTGCCACGGCGCGGCGCCTTGTTGGTTGAGCGTGGTCAGCTTTGATTGGTGCTCGCGTTTCAGCCAATCAGCATCCTCCATCTGTCTACCCCAACGGCCGCTAACTCACCAACCACGTCCACGATTCGAGCATTATCGGCTAGTTCGTCGTAGAGTAAGCATCCTCGTCGACCGGACTTTCGTTGTCCCGGCGTCTGAAAATGCGATTCTTCAGCTCAATTTTCCTTCTGTTGGCGGTTACGATCGTCACCGCGGAAGTCTACTTTGAGGAAAAGTTCCTCGACGGTGAGTAAACACGCATCCAGACATTTTCCATCGTAATTTCATTCTTATTCTGTAACTCCATTTCGAAATGCAGCAACCCAAACCAAAGATAGTCTAGAACAATTAACGGAACTTCCCTACGTGTTTTCATAGGAAAAAACCACACCCATGTCTTTAATTAAGATAGTTGTGTAGTAGAGTGGAAAATTGATTTATCGGGGAGTGCTTTCCAGAAAGATCTGCTAATAGATTCTAAGAGAGACCGAGCGGTGTATTTCTCCTTGGTAACCACACGCCCTTGCCTCGATCGTTTCCGCAATACCGTGCTCTCTATATGTGCACACGGATTTCTACTTAATTAATGCTAGATTTCATGATCAAGCGCCGTAGAATTGTTTACGATACCATATGCCACAGAGGAAAATCGAAGTTGCCGTAAACGTGGCATGAGAACCGTCTCGTGGCGAGGGCTATAAGCATACGTTGCATTTCGCCGACATGACGCGCAATCGATTGGTTGATCTGTGTTGAACGCTGAGAGCGATGCAATTATACAGGGTGTCCCAATAATTGTGGTACGACCGACAAGAGGGTGATTCTATATATAAAAATATATCTAAAATATACAATAATTAAAAGATTTCATACAGAGCTTTGTTCTTAATGAAAACAAATTTGAAAATATATTTTATATATGTGAACTTAATTACCGATTGGATATGAATAAACAATCTATAGGATGTTTATTCTACATGTAATTTAAGTAAACAAGATGTAAAATTTTCAATTTTAGACCATTCAGTTTATGATTTTCAAGAAAATGTAATTTGAACACGTTAATTAAATCCGGTACGTATTTAGTAAATTTTTAAACTTAATTTCCTCGGAAGCGGAACATCTTAAACATCTTAAAAAGATTTTATTTTGTAGTTTCGGCTTATTTTCACATGTAGAATAACCTCCTGTTGATTATTCAATTCTGTCCAGTTCGGAATTAATCAAGTTCGGGTATAGTTCACAAATTTTCAAATCTCATTTTCTCGAAAACGTAGCGTCCCATGACAAAATCGTATTCTATATTTTCGACTTACTTTTTTAAGAATAGAATCGTCCATTTATCAATTATGCCATGATTACTAGGTATTCCGTATATGTTTATTGAGTTTGATTCGATCTTTAGATTGATTTCTTTGTAACATTGTTTGTATGTATGATAATCAATATAGATATCGATTCTGTTCAAATACAACTAATAACTTTCAGATTACTATCTCTGGCGAAAGATAGTCGATTAAATTCGATGATATAAATTTGATAAAATTATTAAGATTTTCGAAATGGTTATTTATATAATTATTAGATTTTGTTGCATAATAAATGATGCTTTTTCATGAGATCTTGTTTTAGGTAGAATATCCGGTAATTGTTTTTGTTTGGAAATTATTTATTATGCAACAATTTATTCTTTATATAATATCTTGTGCTACAAAAATCTTAATGTTTTTATTCTAGAAAATTTTTTGCTGTAGATTGTTTGTTAAATTTGTATTTCATATTTCTTACATTAAAATCACGTAATCAAGGATTTATTTTGTTATAATAAGATTTTTAAAACCATTAGCATCAAATTAGCATTTTCATGAATAAATATTTTACAGATTCCTGGGAAAAGAATTGGGTATATTCTGAACATCCTGGAAAGGAATTTGGAAAGTTTGTTTTAAGCCATGGAAAATTTTGGAATAATCCAGACAATGATAAAGGTAAAGAAATTTTTATATCTTATAGAGCATTTATATGAGTTGAAAAACATGATTCTCTATATATACGATTTAATAAAACAACTGATACAATAATTTCTCTCATTTGCCACAGGTATCCAAACATCTCAAGATGCCAGATTCTATGCCCTGAGCACGAAATTCAAGCCATTCAGCAATAAAGACAAAACGCTTGTTATTCAATTTACTGTTAAGCATGAACAAAATATCGACTGCGGCGGTGGATACGTGAAAGTATTTGATTGCTCGTTGGATCAAAAAGATATGCATGGTGAAAGTCCATATCAGATCATGTTTGGTAAGAATCTTTACCTATTTTAAAGCGATTTGAATAAGAAACCGAGCCTAGAGTCACTGGTTATGCCCTGTGGCATGCTGGTGCTAATGGATCTCGGAGAGTGAATTCTTACTTATGCCCTGAATATAGTAACCATACATATTTCAGGTACCTTTAAAGATACATTAACCATTTCATTAATTAAAGATGATTGATAAAACAAGAAAATGTTAGATCTAGTGAATATTAAAAATGCTTATTAGGGTTACTTTCTCTCTTTGTTACAAAAATACATAGTATGTATTATATGTATTTGGCAGGAATCCAATGAACATGATCATTGCTAAATGTGATATTTCTTCACAGGACCTGATATTTGTGGACCAGGAACAAAGAAAGTTCATGTGATCTTCAGCTACAAGGGCAAAAATCTTCTGATTAACAAAGATATCCGCTGCAAGGACGATATATATACCAATTTGTATACTCTGATTGTTAAGCGTGACAACACATACAAAGTAAGGGAATATAACTGTAACATTAAGTTTTAGAAATATATATCGAGCCTAGAGTCACATGTTCTCATTGATTTATTGTGGGGAATAGGTGCTAGAGGATCTCGAAGAGCAATGATTATCTTGTTCGTAAAGTGTATATAAGTTACGTTACTTATTTACGATAGTAGCAAAGAACGACATTTTCTGTGATTCATATATACGTATTTGTTGGAAAATGGTTAGCTTTCCTTTTATTTAAATGTTTATATTTGTTTCGTAGGTTTTAATCAACAATGAGGAGGTTGAATCAGGTGAATTGGAAGCAGATTGGGACTTCCTTCCACCGAAGAAGATCAGAGATCCGTCCCAGAGCAAACCTGAAGATTGGGACGACAATGCTACCATTCCCGATCCAGATGACCAAAAACCAGAGGACTGGGACAAACCCGAGCACATTCCCGATCCCGAGGCCACTAAACCCGAAGATTGGGATGATGAAATGGACGGAGAGTGGGAAGCTCCAATGATTGATAATCCCGAATATAAGGTTAGTTGTACAAAATTGTGTCTAAATAAATTAAATTCAGATTTATGCTCACGTAAATTAATTTCTTTGTATTTAGGGTGAATGGAAACCGAAACAAATTGATAATCCTAACTACAAAGGACCCTGGATCCACCCAGAGATTGACAATCCTGAATACACTCCTGACCCAGAATTGTACAAGAGGGACGAAATTTGCGCTATCGGTTTCGATCTCTGGCAAGTAAAATCTGGTACAATATTCGACAATGTCCTGATTACGGATGATCCTGAGGTCGCTCGTAAATTTGGGGAAGAAGTTTGGAAACCCACTATTGTAAGTATTAAGAAAGATTATATCTAATTATTGGCAGAAATAATGATGTTAGAAGCGTTGCTGATTCTAATGAGCGATAAAAAAGCTGGAATTCCTCGTTGCTGAAGTTACATAATTATTATTACGATTTTGAATATCAAGTTACATAAATTTATTTGGCGATCATTTGCGCGTTGTAGGAGGGTGAGAAAAAGATGAAAGAGGCTCAAGATGAGGAGGAAAGAAAACAGAGACAAAAGGAGACTAAAGAAAATGAAGATAATAAAGATGATGATGAGGATGAAGAGGCGGATGAAGAGGACAATAATGTCCCTGATACTGAAGTAAGCTTCATTTAAAAAATATTAAAAGCTATTCCTTCTATTTAATTCTCATGATGATTCTATTTAGCTCTGATTTAAATTGATTGATAAAATGGCTAGAATTCTTCGTTGCTGAGAATGAGATGAAACAATTCCGACCATCTTAACATTTTGGCTGTATTACTAAAATTTGTCTTTCCGTATTTTTCAGGAACATGATGAATTGTAAATAATGTGTTGTGATGGACACGAATACAGACTGTATTCCAGGAGCTGTGTGGCCGCGACACGCACTAATTTTCTATAAGAACACATATAAATCATAGCGATAAAAAAGAAAAACTAACCATTGCCATAAAATGAATCGGATCCCTTTCGATCGAACGAAATTCTACGGGGAAAAAGAAATATTTATTAAATTCGTGGACAATTTGAGTCAGTGTACCCATAAGAGTTCTTTCATTTTTTTCTAAAGAAACATGGCCTCATCTTCGTAGCCTGAATTTTCAAACCTAGTCTTCAATCGTTCGTTCGTGTTCCATGAAATTCATCGATGTGAGGTTACTGTCCCGAACGTTGAGTGTCAAAAAAAAAAGAAATCAAAGTGCTCATTATGTGCTACCAAAATACATATGGTGTATATATATATATATATATCATATAGAGTCATCTTGCCCCGTGTCCTCCCCTCCCCATGACACAGCTCCATGAAAGACTAAGTTGTTCCGTTTTTGTTTGTCAAGTGTTTTTATATACAATTGAAAGATAATTGAAATGTAATTTAATGATGCTATATTATATATATATATAAATATATATATTATATATTATTTCAATTTCCGTACAGTGTACGCGCGTATTAAACATCTCGCTCCACCTAAAATGTAAGAATGATTGGATGTATGCAGACATGACTGAATGAAATATAAATATAAATATGATTGGTACGATTATGTATTAAAAGCAAAACCAAGTAACCAATGTAATAAAATAAATAAGACTTTTCTAGACGTGCCCAGGCCGTTTATTTTCGCCTTTTGATTAATACGGTTATTATCACATGATAGTTATATTATATCAAAGGCAATAAGCTAAACATAACTTGAAAACATTATCACAATTATTGAATTAATTAAAGAAGATATACGCGGAATGTGCAATACATAATTTATAAAACAAATTGCAGGCTAATTAAGTATATAAATACAAAGTCTGAATTTTCTTCATTGTAATCTCATTCGTTCTATAAGGCATAGTCGCCATTCATAAATTTTATGATATAGTGGGTATGGTATATAAAGTTTCATGAGCGCCCAATTGCTGGGTTAACCAGTCAAGACCTTGTGTAGAACCACAAGCGTTTGTAAGTGAAGATGAGCCTTGTATATGCCATGCTCGACCGCAACATAATTTTTGCAAACACAGGATATCAGTTAATTCTTCGACACTAGCGCAACCAGCGAGGTCCTACAAAATTAAAAAGCAATGGATCAAAAACCCCATAGATAAAATTAATTAGAAGTTTATCAATGATTCATGTATAAGAAAATATTGTAAAACTCACTTGTTTATTGGCATATATCAGGAATAAAGCGTCTTTCAATTCGCGTTCATTTACAATTTTTGATAGTTCGTTCTGAGCCTCTTCGAATCTAGATCTATCACTGGCATCAACTACAAAGATTACTGCCTGTGTATTGTGATAGTAATGTTTCCATAGTGGCCTAAACTTCTGTTGTCCACCAACATCCCATAAAGTGAATACCAAATTTTTATACTCTAGACTTTCTACATTAAAGCCAATTGTAGAAATTGGCGGCCCGGAGAGCGTGATGCCTCTTATGGCTGATAGAATGCTTGTTTTTCCAGCACCGTCTAATCCCAAGATTACCACACGCATATCAATCTTCGTGCCGATATGTACTCTGTTGTCCTGTAATTCCATTATGAATTATTGTGATACTTCGACTTAATAACGTAAACACTTACGCGGCTGAATATTATAGGTATAGAAGACTCTGGTGTGAGGAAGTCAGGGCCAAGTTGAGCATAATGTTGCTGCTGTTGTTCCAACGTAGTTAACACTTCTTTAACTTTCGTTGCGCTACTTAATAACTTCCAATCTTCAGAATCTAGAATACTTTCGCACTGAATGCACACATCAGCTACTTGAGACCTAGTGGTAGTTAAGTCCTGTTGTTGCTGGCTTAAAGCGCATAATCTCCCACGGGTTTCTGTTTCAATACAAGAGATGGCTGCATTTTCTTGTTCAGCCAATAGAGCTCTTAGTTCCTCAAAATGCTGACGTACTCTTTGTCTTGCATCTTCTATTGCCCATCCTTCTAGCTCTTGTATTACCGTTTCTAACAACAACAATCATAATAAAGATTTACTATGGATTTACTTATTAAGTCTTTGCATTAACTACTGTTCAATAAAAAATTGAAATAAAATATGAAAGTGTTAGAATAACGAGAGCAAACATGCCTATTCTGTGTGCTGTATCTCTCATACTCTCCATAAATTGTGTCATTTTCTGCAGAGCAGTGACAATAGATTTTCTAATATTCTCTGCCTCAACTTCCACCAAAGCTAGCTACAATTAGAATAGACAGTAGAATATTGATCATTAATTACAAATTATGTTTGTTACCTTATGCGTACTATGTCTACCATAATCCTTGCACAAATAGCACATAAGGGAATTATGGCAACCTTCCTGAGTGCAAGTAAATTCTGCAACATGTGTTGTATGCACTGGACACTTTGGTTTGTCCTTCGGTTTCTCTGATAGAGTTACACGTTTATGTTTGCTTAAAGTCCTTGAAGAATGAATGGTACTATCACAATTCTCACACAAATGTGTCATACAAATTGTACAATATAATACTGCTGTATGAGCTTCATCTTCATCGCAAGTTTGATTAGATTGTAATCTCTCCCTTTCAAGTATAGATAGTTTCTCACTGTTGGACTGTTCTAGTCTTTCTAGCAATTCTATTAGAGCAAAATTCTTTTTCAAGTTACAGACATTGTTCTGACTAATGCCTGTTGGCTGTCTATCAAAAGGACACAATAAGAACTGCTGATCTGTCATACAAGGTCTCAATCGTAAAAGACATGAATGACATACTGTGTGACCACAGTGTAGTAATCTTGGTACTTTTATTCCTTCAACAGTAAATACTTCTTCGCAGACACGACATTCCAATACCTAAAGATTGATATTTAAAACAGAATCAGAAATTTAAGATAGTTTATTTGGTTTGGTTTATTAAATATGCTTAACTTACATTGGTTCTTACAGTAGGTTTTAGAGTCTGTTTAAAGTATTTGCTCAGACGATCCAAGTTGTCAGTCATGATAATTTCTTTATTGAAATTAGATATATATGAGAAATTATTAATAATTACAGAACAATGGGTATTAATGCAAGTACTCCACTTTTTAAGCAAGTTTTAGGTTAGAGAGTATTTTCATATATAAAACTGCATAGAATATTTGTTAGCTGTAATAATTCGTGGTTAATGATATACAATAGACAGAAAATATTTAAATCAGTAATAACAAATTACTTATAACAAATAATAATGTAATTTAATTTTTGTAAAATAAGTTTAGAAGCTTAAAATATTTTTGCATAACTTTTCCACGTGTTTTATCATTTAATTATACAATAAAAAATGATTGTTTTAGATGATTTCAAATAAGTAAAGTTTTATTTTTTTACTAGATACAGTGCTGTCTTAATAATTAGATGCAGTTCAGAAGAATTTCGTCAATTAGCAAGACAGTCTATTCCAAGGTCTTCTTGCATTCAAATTTATTAATTGATGATATTAGTAAATTAACAAGTTACAAGTTATATATTATAGATGTCTTTTCTATAATTTTATATATAATTCATATAATTTTATATTAGATCATATTAGTTGACTTCTAATTCGTAAAATTGACTTCCAAAGCTTCATTTGTTACATAAAAGAATTTATTATGTAAAATTGTACTATAGTTGTAAAATTTCACTGATAATATTTATTCAATTCAATAATGCAAGAAAAGAAGACCCCAAAATTCTATTTCAGCTTGAAATATTTAGTAATATTACAATTTTAGGGCATATTTACAACTACATTCACAATGTATCAAGACGAATATGCAACAATTCTAATTTTCTGCACAATTTTCAGCATGGAAGAAATTCAGCTCTATGAATTACCACCTCTAACGATCAAACGGCCTAACTATATTTACATTTTTTCCTCCGGTGTTTTTAGTGACTAGAACGTGCGTATCCACTGTGAAAGTGGCAATGATAATGAAAACCTAGCCAAAAGCAGATGCTTAGTGTACATTTTTTATTGTCATTTTTATATGAGAAAAGTTTTTTCAGCAAACATCAGTCGAGCGACGGAATCAAATTACTACACGAATTATTACATACACAGCAAATGAATGGATTATAAAATTATATAATTATTGTAAACTTGCAAATTGTATTGAATGAAACAATTTTAATTTGCAAATGAATAAGGCGTCTAATAATTTAAAAGCATTTCATCATCCACAATCATTAAATCCTTCCTAATACCCATAAGTTTAAGAAATAAGTAATAAAAAACGACGATAGAGTTCAGGAAGATTGGTATGTATTGGTAAGTATTAAGAGAATAAGATACCATAAGAGATATTCAAAATTCCTTGAAATTCCTAAAAATGGCCTAACATTCTGAAAAAATTCGAGTGCAATAACTTGGAATATTGACTACCAGAAATCCCTAGTGTGCATTTTCTGGTTTTATTAACTTTGCATTGGCGATCTCTCTATTCGCCTTTACTCATGACACAACAATGAAATAACTAGATTTTGTCGCATATGCGAATGCGTCTTAAATTTGTACAGAGCAGACGACTTATCGCCATTTTACCCAGGTAATTGAAGAATAACGTAGGGAGTACGAAATTATAAAGATGTTGACTGTAAGATCAGCTTTACGAGGATTCACCAGATCCTTCAAAACTACTGCTGTTAACAAAAGTGATCACGGGCCAGAAGGTTTTCCCGGTGCCGTAAGTAAAAAGATAATGTATTATTCTATAACACATAACGAAATCTAACTTAATAATTTTTTGTCAAAATAAAAATAAACTATAGAAACTTGAAATAATTAACTGCATCTTTTTTAAACATTTACTATCCCTCCTTTTCTTATCAATGAGAAACAATAAAAATGTCACTTTTCTTTTTACAGAACTTACCTTTTAGCATCGACAACAGATACAAGTTATGTGCAATTTTCATTACTTTCTTTGGAAGTGGATTTTCTATTCCTTTCTTTGTTCTTCGTTACCACTTAACGAAGTAATATGTGTGAGTTCTATCAATTTATAGTTCCTATGAAGCACCTCAATGTAAATTTGGATTTATCATGATTATTGTTTTACAGGTATTACAGCATTAACATTAATAAATTAGTCTAATACTGTTGCAAAACATGTAATATGTACCATAGATTTATAATAAAAATATTGTAAAATAAAGTTTTATAAGTATTGTTTAATAAAGTCATAGTGTCAACATTTTCAGAAATGTTTTCACATAGACATTGACATAATTTACCATACATAATGAATACAATATAATATAGAATATAGAAGATTTATAATACAGAAGAATTTCCATTCATTTTATTTTCATGAAAACAACCAATATACATATTCAACGAATTTAAATATTGCTATTTGTAGAAGAGATATACTAGATTCAATAGATTTGCATGAATTGGCAAATTTTTTCATTATAATTAGGAATGAAGAATAATTGCAGTAATTATCCCATTACATAACCAAAAAACCAGAGAGAAACGCGATTATTTCATTTATATAATCTATTTTAAGTGTCACGATTCAAATGTTACTCTATATATATGATTCAGTTATAATTTCAATACATACAATGTCGCATCTTATTTTGCTCAATAAACATTTAATTGGTAAACGCTAAAATAATTCAATTGGTTATTCAACTTTGACCTCTGCATATCTATTATCTTCAGCTTCTATTATTTAACGAGATATTATTATTCTTCAAGGACTCGCTTACGTTAGAGCTAATCTATGAATAGGTATCAATACGCAGTTTCATAGGCAGGATTTGCGTGTTGTTCTTCCTGTTCGATTTTAATTCGGCTCGACGGATCTTTTTTTCGCGCACGTGAGTATCAGCCTTGACGAGTTTCTGCTTGCCGGAAAAGAGTTGCGTTTTAAGATAAGCTGTCGTCATTTACATAAGACAATGTTATCATGAACTGACGCTTACCGGGTTTACTTTGCAAAAAGCACATGCTGCTTAGAAATTATTAATCTTTTTATATGAACAGTTCTAACCTTCATGCATATTCATATTCCGGGGAATGTCGTTTGACGTTCCCATGAAGTGAAACAAGGTCAATTGATTTCGAATCGGAATTGAAGCACGTCTTTCTCCAGCACAGCGGTTAGACGAATTCTGTACATCAACATGTATCACAAATTGAATCTCGAAGTCAAGTATCTTACTGAACAACATCTTACCGGCTTCGAGAACTATAAAGTAAGTCCTCTAGCTAAGTATTTTTCTTCATAATTTGTATTGAATAATATTGAATTGCGTGGTAAAAATTTTCGTTTATTGTTAGTTTATTACCTCAGAATTATAATATAGATTTAAGAAAAGACTACAGTTTCATACATATTTTATCAAAAATTTTTCATTCATCTACATTTGCAGTATAGCTCAGTGGATACAAGCCCTCTCAGTGTATATATTATGCATCCATTTTGGAATAAAGTAGTACAGGTACATCCTTTATACAAAATGTTTGTTTATAATTACTTGTTCAATTTCATATATCAATTTGGAACTTTTTTATAGTATTGTCCGAAGTGGGTTGCCCCAAACGTATTAACTTTCTCTGGATTTCTGTTTACTGTCTTTAACTTCACGTTGTTTACATTTTATGATTATTATCTATATGCATCAAGTGATGATAAGCCACAGTATCCTCCTATACCAAGGTGGGTCTTTGCCTTGGGTGCATTCAATGTTTTTATGGCATATACTCTTGGTAAGTATAATCTTAATATCTCCTGTGAATTTACAAATTCATTGTATTTAATGTAATGTTTATTTTGCAGATGGTATTGATGGAAAACAAGCACGACGTACGCAAACATCAGGTCCTTTAGGAGAGCTATTTGATCATGGACTAGATAGTTGGACAACAATGCTCATTAGTGTTTGTATGTTTTCTGTGTTTGGTAGGACAGATCATAGTGTATCTCCATTAAGAATGTATTTCATTCTGTGGAACGTGTTTATTAGTTTCTACTTAACTCACTGGGAAAAGTATAACACAGGGGTACTGTTTCTTCCTTGGGGATATGATCTATCTATGGTAGTAAGTATTCATTCAAAATATCTACTAAATTATTGATAAGTGATTCATTGATAATTTATGGTTATCTCTAAAATTTTTAGGGTACTATTATTGTCTTTGTCATATCTAGTATAGGTGGACATAAAGCCTGGAAGGTTGTGTTCCCTGGTGGTATACCAGTTGGTGTAATGTTTGAAGTATTACTTTATGTCACTGCAATTGTATCTAGTTTGCCTGTAGTTCTATGGAATATATATAAGTTAGTACAATACAATTAAAGTAATTTACATTTTTTAGTAACGTTTTCTCATATATTAACAAAATATATTTTGCAATTTCTAGATCATATAGGGACAAGACTGGTAAAATGCGAACGTTCCTAGATGCCATAAGACCTCTACTGCCTCTAGCAGTACTCTTTTCGATTTCAACAATTTGGGTAGTTCATTCACCTAGTAATATTATAGACAAAGATCCTAGGATAATTTTCTTAGCAATTGGAACTATTTTTTCAAACATCTGTGTAAGATAATTAGTCAGAGAACTGAATTTAAACCGTTTGATTGATAAAAATTAATTTAATTAATTTATATTCTTTAAAATTTACAGTGTCGTTTAATTGTTTCACAAATGAGCAACACCAGATGTGAACTATTATCATGGATATTACTACCTGTAGCAGTTGCAGCCCTTTTCTCATTTATCTTGCCTAGTATAGATTTGGTATTCACATATATTCTTGCCATTATAGCTTTATTGGCACATATTCACTATGGAACATGTGTGGTAAGTTTTATATTATTATTTTCAACAAAACATTTTATAATACAGGGGTTTTCAAAATCGTGGTACAACCGGAAGCTTGTAATTATAAATACATTTTGTTTATACGATATGGGATATGAGGTAGTATATACAAAATATACAATGTGGTATAAAAATGTGAGCTGTGGAATGGGCTTGGGTTATTGAATATGAGATAATAAATATTAGATATTAGATATAGAATATACAGTTGTCCATAATACAGAAAGTGAGAGAGAGATCGATAGCTTAATATGCAACTTTTGAAGTATCAGATATGGAAGATTGAATAGAGTTGGTTCTGGAATATATGAGATAAGATGTGAGAATATAGGACGTAGAAGATGAGATATGATTCCCAGAGCAAGATGTGTGATTAAGATGCATGTATACTTAATGAATATACAAAAATAAGATGTTATTCTATATGTTTGACTTAGCTTTATACGAGGAATCCTTTCCAGTTGTATCATGATTGCAGAAACATCCTATATAGACTATTATTAATAAGTTATTTATTCCTTTAGGTGCGTCAGATGTGTCGTCATTTCCGTATTCACACGTTCCGTATTAAAGATCGTGCAGATTGACTACTTGCCGACGATACATGTTAAAAATGAAGAAATACGAACAAACGGTCGGAAAGAGCTACGAATGACTGAGTACAGAGCAGACAAACGGAAGAAACTTCAGAATTATGATTGATAAGAAGAACAAAAGAATATTTCAAATATGAACATGCAAATATTGAACAGTAGATAATAGGAGTTTATTCGAGCATACAACCATCTCTGATCATATATCTAAAAATAGAGAGAGTACCTTTTAAGTAATATTAACAATTTAGTTCCATTTCCATTTCATGTTGCTGTGATATAATTAAAGGAGAACCTAGAACCTTTCTTTATGTGTATGTACTCTCAAATAAGTTCACATATGTTCTCTCTACTTTGTCTTTTTGTGTTCTGTTCGTAACTCTGACTGTGCATAGAGCATTTATTTAAAGCACGCAAGGCTTTTAGCTGTTGCGCATCGAATTCTTCGTTTTTAACATGTATTGTCTGAAAAATGAGATTATGAATCTGGCTTGCTCAATTTTCCCATAAAACGAACATTTCTTTCCTTTAGAGAAATTAAAAAATTTGTGGAGAAATTTAAGAGTCAAATTTCGAGATTTTTTGAACTTTTGAAGGTCTCCACAGAAGCTTTTCTTTCGTTTCGAGTGATTGCTAAAGGATGAAGTTTTCTTTTGCGTGAAAATTCTGAGCAAGTTGGCAGATGAACTTCGATATGGATAAAAGAGAAAGGGTGTAATGCTGGTGTAATAAGATAGAAGACATTATTTATTTTGCGTAAGGATGTATGTGTATGTTATATTATATTTAATCGGCTTCCTGAAACGAAGAATCTTTGCAAATAACGATAATGTTGAATCACAAATTTTGACTTAGATTAAATCAAGTCAATCAAATTGATTCAAGTACCTAGCGAGTAACTGAAGAAAAGATATGCGATATTTCATTTTCTTCTTTCTTTATAAAATATTCCAAATGACGTTTTAGCCCATACTCATTGCGGATTTTTATGCATTTATGGGAAATTTGAAGATGCAAACATATATAGAATTTGCATAAAGCGCAAAAATACATAAAATATATTACTAGTTACAATATTCAATAGGTAAAGCAAGCATGCTTAGGTTTCACTTTTTTATTTGTGTTTATAAAAATATGAATTTGCCTAAAAATTCGCAATCTAAAAAAATTCAATAAGTTTTCAACGTGGGAAAAAATATATGAAATCACAGTCAGAAGTCAGAAATCATGCAACAATTAATTATCTGATCTTTTTTTGTTGTTAATACCAATCAATTATTATAATTTTTGTCTATAAGATATGTAGTTGGTGACAATAGCAGATGGTGTAAAATATATAAATAGTAATTATATTAATTAATTTGTGAACTGAAATGAATAATCTGGCTTGTAAGTTAGGAAACAGTATATGCAACTATTAAGTGTTAAATAATTCCCACGTTGTACGAATAAAACGAACAAATAAGTCAATGTAACACTAACCAATTTGTTGAAATGTGTATTATCATGGATTTCCATTGATTTTATGCATTGAAATTCCATTATTAATGTTTTAAGCGAAAATTTTTCTATTCCTGCATTTAATATTGTTACTAGTCTAATTTATGTTATCGATATACATAATTTTAAGAAATTTAACGCATTGCATTTTGTAAAAGAAAAAATTAATTCAAGCATTTGTTCGAAATTGTAAGTAGAGTGGAGAATGTTAATAGATGTAACGAGTTTTTTGTAAACTTTAGTATATGTACATACATAGTCTCAAAAGAACTTACCGAACGTGTAGGAACACGAAATGCTAAATTTTTTAACTAACCTAAAGGTGTTTATGGACATACTTGTACAAATAGTAATTAACGAAAGCTATGTAACTTGTTCTAATTAAAACACCGTTTATGTAACTTTACTTTTTAGATATTTAGTTCTTCTTTTCTATGTAAGGTATCTGTATCGTTTATAATTCATCGAATATAATAATGTATGTATCAATTTCTCGAACGTTTGTTTTTGCCAAAGATGTTAAAAATAGGAATTTTACATAAATATTTCGCTTACTGCGAGCAGTTATATACACATTTTATCTATATATTTTTAATGCATTGATAATACAATTAAAAGCACAAAAGACTGTTTTGCATTTACTTTACTTTTACATATAATCCATGTAATTATAGAAATGAACAAAGAGTTATCTATTTTAGGAATACATCTCTTATATATTTCAAGATTATGATAAAAATGATTTTGTAGATATAAATAACGTTTATAAAGTAGCTATAAAATTATATATAAAACCTAACACCCATAAAAAACTTTACTATTTTTTGCGAGATTGTAGGTACTCTTCTTTTATTTTTTCTCTTTCTTCGGGTAAAGGGAGGTGCGGTTTTATACCTCGCATCTTCCTATTGATCATTACTTCTTTCTAAAACATTAATAAAATATTTGAAGCACACTGTATTCAGAACTAACATTAATGTACTTAGTGAATATATATGTACAATTACCCAAAATTTCTTACAGAGCTTGTAATTTTCAAATTGCATTACGCAATTATTAGCTTCGTATTTATTGTCTTCTAGGCATTTCGAACTGATGTTATATTCCTGAAAAATAATAAACAAGATAAATTTGTTTGTTATACCTTTGAGGTTAAGTAACAGACTTTCCATCAACTTTTAAAATAATAGATTAACAGCTACAATTTATCTACTCTTCCATTCTTCTCTAAATTAGTTTCTAACTTTTCAAATTGTAAGTTTTGTTTCTTTAAATATCTTAATTGAATAAAAAGGTTCAAATTATATAACCTCAAAGAACTAAATCCCGCACACGTACTCGTAAACAAGGATTAATTAGACGCTGATTTTGCGTGAGTTTCTCTTTTAATGTCGATATATGTTTATTATTTGTATTTGAAGTACTCA
This sequence comes from Bombus pyrosoma, assembly GCF_014825855.1. NCBI lineage: Eukaryota > Metazoa > Arthropoda > Insecta > Hymenoptera > Apidae > Bombus > Bombus pyrosoma. Next base: position 4,025,415 of record NC_057785.1, on the reverse strand, counting down.
TTTTATTTTCCAGATATTCAAAGTTTATCAGTTAACATTGATAGTCCTGGCTTCCTCCAATTATAATCGAGTTTAACAAGTTTTATTTATAAAATGATAAGTCTTTAAAATATCAAAGTTAATTAAAATATACAGTAGAAATTTAAATTAAAATCTCAAATAATAAATGTAAGTTTAAATAAGTATCAATTATAATTGTCTGCTTTTATATAAGCATATATATATTTTTAATAATTATATATGTATGTACATATTACAAAATGAATCCATAATACGATATAATCTTATAAATCTTCTACAATGATTATGAATTCTGTGTAATTTCAGTTTTAAAATTTATGTCATTATTATGAAAGTACCTAAATATGATCATAACACTATCTCCTCAACTTGCATTCAAACGAAGTTACATAACCTTAAACAAACAAGTAGAAGCCTCTTTTTGTTGTTTTGAAAAATAGGTAATTAACTCTACACCTGTGATAAGAGGTAGCTTTTGAGAACGTAGCACTGAAATATTTGGTTTTTAAATTGTATAGCATGGGAGAACACTTTTCTTCCATGATAATTGAGGATAAATAAATCCTAAATACTTCAAAGCATAGTACATATAAACCTATACGCGAAGACAATGGAATTGAATGTTATTAAATTACAATACTTTTTTTATTTCAAATGCTTATAAATCGCGATAATATCGTTCTCTCACAGTTGATGAGCATTAAAAGAGATCAGCCTATACTTTGTACACAATGATAAGAAAACCATATCTATAACTCCTCAAAATTTACAATATTCTTTTTTCAGAACCTACAAATTCTTAATAGTAAGTTCGTCAAATTTTAAAAATAGAAAATGGAGCGCAGAGAATAATATAGTTAATTGCAGGTACAGGGTCACTATACTGGCGGGAGTACAGTGTGCTATTTGTATCGAGTGATCTAAATATCGGCAAGTTGCAGCTGGAAATAATATTTAAGGTTTTACATATAATAAATATTCAAAATATTACAAATTTTACATATAAAATATTTAATATTCAAATATTAGATTAACTAACCAATTTACGTGTTTTCGAAATTCTGTTGCACCTTTTGCCATTTTGCAACCATACTAGAAACTTCTTTATGCTTTTTACTAATACCAATCCTTGTCTGAAATCATAACACAATGTAATTTCTTTCTAATCTATATATCAAATTAATTTTACTTCTTTTATTCAAATATTTTACCCTTTTCCTTTTCTTTTCTTTCACAGTAGTTTCAACAGGGATAGGTTCTTGCTCTGTTTCTAATTTGGCTTCCTCTGTTGGTAAGGATGACGGTTCCACCGTCATAGTATCTTGTCTCTGAGGAACTTTCTCCATTCCGATATTCTCTATTCGCGCAATATCATTGTAAAATGAATCTAGTGCAGACACTAAAGATTCTTTCGCTGTTTTAACTGGTGGCTTCTCAATGACCTTATGATTTGTATATATTGGAGTGTAGTCAGGTATTAGCTGAATTGCAGGCTGCACATTGTGCTTATGCGGAAGTACTAAGGCCGCTGGCTATTTGACAATAAATATAACAAGATTAATTACAGAAGTAACCTGATTGTATTAGTATATTTAAAATTTAATTTAAACATACAGCGTGTAAGTGTTGATGATATGCTGGATATTGAAGATAATGTTCTTGTACTATGGTCGCTGGATGACTTAGAATAGGAACTGTCGGATCTCTCGCAGTTGCATCGTAGAGCGCAGCACCTTGTGACTGCACAGCGCCATAAATAATTCTCTTCAGGGCAGTTGCAGGTATCTCATAAGGTGCTTCTGTTAAATCGACACCTGGTGGCAGGGGTTCTGCGCTAGTTACGTTTGCAAGATTGGCAGGCTGAGGCGACAGTAAGGCAGAAGATGGGGCAACAGAATTTTCTAATTGTTTTATTTCCGCGACTGCTGCTCCCTCTGCAGAAAGAAATACATCAATTTATATTTTAAATACCTAAGTGTGTAAAGAAAAATTGATTTAATAAGGATGCACCTTCTCCTAGTCGTGGTCTCTTATCATCCAATTTGTCATTGCACTTATCTTGTTTCCTTTTGTCCCTCTTCAAATCCTCCGCGTATATTCTTGGGGGTGGAGGTGGGCTCGGATTTGAAATTTGGGGTGGAGGCGGAGCTTCTATGTCGCTGTTCCTTGGCATCGTCATGTCCTCTGTTGTCTCTCCACCTTCTGATTTCTTTGACTTTGATCTTAGTCCTTCTTCTTCTGCTATCAAAGAGGAGCATACATTATTCACTAAATAAATTGAGAGTCTAACTTTATATTGCAAAACTTCACCATACCAGGTATAATAATATCTTCTTGCTCAGCTGGAGGAGGCGTGGAACAAATTTCCATTTCTTCAGCTCCACCGGCGATGCCAGTATCCGGATAAGTCCATTGTGTAATTCCAGTGGCAGTGTTCTGGTAATAATATCGCTTATGCGACCTGGAAAAAAGCCCACAAAGGGATGTAGCACAATGACGAATAAAAGTGACTTACTTGCATGGTTTTTTCTTTACATTGATAAACATTGGAAAGACGTTACTCCATGAAAAGAACGTCCTCCTGAGTTCTGAAGCAACTTATTAGCTAGAAAACAAAAAGTTAATACTCCTACCTGCATCTCGGTGTGCCATTAAGTCAGCGAGGCCCTTTTATTATAAAAGGATTAAGTGTTACTTAGCGGTTACATAGAAGGCGATGTCTTCCGCAAACTCGAACATTGAGAATTACGTCGACAATATCTGCGTTACGCTAGCGAAATATTAAGCGGATTGATTATGCGTGTAACTAAGGGCGCAAAGGCCTGAGGATGACTTTCAAAGATATACAACGACGTGCACTCGTTGAGGAACCAAGGGAAGCGCCTTTTAATTGTTACATTTCAACAAATTGTTTAAACATGTAGAAGATACAACTTTTCATGAAATGTATTTTTTTTTAACAAATGACGTATATAGGTGACATTAAAAACATGTACATAAAATGTAGTGTAGAGAAACGAAAACTTCGTACGATATATATGTAATGATCGTCTACAAGTATTGTTACTTTGATGCTTTGACTAACAACTTTGTGTACAACTTGTTTCAATGACTTGATAAATCTTTTCAATGATGCCTAGCTTCTTTAGGTTCCTAGTTCCTTCATATGATTTCGTCCAAGAAGAACTTGAATTAATTTGGTATAAGCTTCTTTTGATATTTAATGGTTTCTTCCAGTAACGACCATCCCCTTTTATCACTTATCCCTTCAGGTTACTAAGTCTGTTTAACACTCACATGATTTAAGATCTCTTTCAAATACTTCTCAGGTTTCATGACTGCGTCTCTAATGGATGGTTTTATCCATTTGGTACAATCTCTGTCTCTGCACTTTGTTGAGGTGAGCTTTTGACTCTAGTTATTTCAGAAGTTTAGTTCTTGAAGTGTTCAAATATACTGGATAATATAATCTTCATGCTTTAAGTCACTAAACAATGCTCCTAATGTTTGTTAATTCTTCCACATATACTCTTCGTTCATAATTTTAGATAATGCACATTTGGTCTTTGAGGCTCCACTCTGAACACAAACCTATCTTTTTATTACTTAGTTACTTTATAAGATAACCCGGTACTGTTTGCACATTTATGTATAATTTTCAATAAATTTAATTAATAAAAATATTGTCCCTTAAGGGACGTAAGTAGAATTAATGATCCTAAAAACTTTAAAGAATTTCATAATGTTTTATTCTGAAATTGATAAAATCAAATTGATTAAGTTTCTTAATAAGGATATGACAATTGTTCGTTCAATTCTTTTACTATGAATCATGAGAGGAATTAAAAAAAAATTCGAAAAAATACTTCGTGTTTTAAATTCAAGATACGATCTCGTGAAGAAAATTAATTTGAAACAAAAAGATTGAAATTATCACTCGTTATCGTTATTAAGTGTCTTGCTAATGACATGTGCAAAGATTACATGACTTGAAGATTTTTAGAATAATGACGTGTATAACATACACGATATCTTGTATGGTACGATTTATGTTTATTTATATGAAATACACAAATTTTAGATGGTATACTATACCTATCCCACTGACATAGCCATCCAGGTGGTGCTGCATCTTGTTCCAAGCGTTCCAATTCGTGACTGGTGTCACTCAACCATCTACGCAAGTAATTCTTTTCTAAACAACCTGCTTCCCATGCAACAAACAATGTCTGCAACATAATATTTAATATATCATTCATTATACTTGTTGATTTCATACATACAATATTATATTTTATCTGATACAATATTATATTGGTTGATCTCTTATAACTATGTAAAAAGGAATCTTATTTACTTGTAGCTGAATAGACATCAATTGAACTGGCGATACACCTGGTTTTCCTTCTGATAGAAACTTTAATTTTTCAAGTATGATCTGGGATAGTAGATTAACCTCCCCTTCATCTTCTTTGGATTCACCATTCGTTTCTGATGTACTTGTTTCTCCTTCAGTACTATTTGATTCATCTTTGCAAGTTGAAACATTCTCTTCCACGTTCTCGTTCGCAGTGTTTGGTTCTTCTTGCTGATCAACCTGAGGTTCAATAAGATGCTCATCGCAAGAGTTCATTTCCTCGCGTTGGGTCTCTACTTCCAGTTTACTCGTTTCATTATCATTATTTGTTTTTATCTTTGTAGATGGAACTAAAAAAATAAGTGAATTTTAATTTAATTCGTGTTATAATTATTGATTTGTAAAATATTCTTACCATCAAATGCAATACGTTTTTTCCTTTGAAAAAATTTATTCCGACCATGTACGTTATCGACAAATTTGTTTCCCTTTTGCATATCCTCCTCTGTTTTAGTATTTGAATCATCTCTGTATTCTAACCTTTCTAGAATGTCTTCATTATCTTCTTGTACGTTTTTCCTTTCGCTATTAATTTCTTCATTGTCATTACTCTCTGTTATTTGATCATCATCAATTTTACCTAATAACATACTCTCCATGGTTTCTTTGGTTTGAGGAATTGGAAATAGAGCTTTTCTCTCCTGTTTATCTTCAGATTCTTCTTCAACATCTGAATCTTCATCATAACCAGGCACTAAAGAAATGCGGAAGTCTACATCGGAGTCAACACTGTGTTTATTACTGCTTTTCTTTGTTACAGATTCTTTCATCAATCGACTATCATTATTAATTTTATCCGTATAATCTATCTTTTGAACAGCATCTTGTTTAATTTGGTTTATTAAGTACTTAGCCTCTGCATCATCGGATGGTTTTGAGTCCACGGATTCTACCATTGATTCTTCTATAGTACCTTTGTTTTCGTACATTTGATTTGGATTCTGAGAAATTGTCAGTAACTGTGGTTGGATTATAGGAGTTGATGTAGAAAGTTTTTCAGGGCATCTCAATTTTGGTGCTGTACTTGTGCTTTTCACCGATGATTCTTTTACATCGTTCTTTGATCGATTCTCATCCACTGTATCTGAATCACTTTCATCACTCCCATAGGATGTGATCATTTCTATTTTCCTAAATCATTAAATTATTCTTTCTAAGAAACCTATTAAAGTGAGATTTAAAATTACTAATGCCTTAGCGTTATACCCATCATCAGAATCGTTATCCATGGTATCAGATGTGTTAGCAGTGTCTGGATCAGTTTGAGATTCTGGCTTCTGCAAAGTCTCATTGCAAATATATCTATTACGATTTCGAGCCACCACTTCTCGCGGGATCATACCTTCTGGTATATTTTCATGGGATTGTTGATCTAAAAAGATTCCACGTTATCGATTAGAGAATTCATATCTGTTAAAGAACAAAATAAAAATTCAACAAAATACAATTACATGTAACTGATGAGAAATCAACCCAATGAGACTCTTGCATTGAAAGTGGTTTTATAACAGAGCTCGTTTTAATGTTGTTTTTTAAGTACCGTAATTCATCTGGCATTTCCCAGGTTACTTCGTTAGTCTCAATGTGCCAATAGTAAGGATAACCTGAAGATTCATCTAAGCATTCTCTCCACACTAAAATGGTTTTCATTATTCATCTACAAAGTATTGCAAAGACATTCTCTAAATTCTAAGATATGATAGTATCTTACTGAGTGCTTGTTGATTTGTATAATGTGCTAAGCGTGTGTTAGAATTTGTTGTTAAGGCGACATTGCTAGATTCATTTGAGACTGGTTGTTTGGGTGCAATCAGTTGGATTTCCTACAAAATTTCAAAGATCTTACATTTTTTAATGTTTTCTAAAAAATTATGATCATGAGAAGCCTTACTTACTTTAAAAAAATTATTAACTTGATCATCTAATTTGCAATCTTTCTTTGAGTCTTCAGTATCACTATCTGAATTATAGTGACAAAGTAAATTTGCCAGAGGATTTGTAGGTATGTTTTGTCCAGGGTAATCACTATTTATATGTTTGTGTTTGTCTAAAAAAGGTAATGATGAGACATATTACATAAAATTTAAATCTATGTACGAGTTTTTATTAACAATTTCTTTTTATTAATAAAATTGAATGTATAATTACAGAATGCTACTGTATATATATAAAATTCTCTAATACCATGCACTTCTGTAACAGTTTAACATCTAAAAATAGATATAATGCAATAATAGAATAATGCAAATAAAAATTTGTTAATTAATATGTGTTTACTTTGTAAATGTTCTCCATGAAAACCGGACTGCGATTGATTAAGTTCTAAAACAGGCCTTCTTTGACGTCGCTTCATAATAAAATATAAGTTATATATGTTACAGATAATAAAAATATCTGCAAATATGAAAATTAAACGTGAGTAGAATGATGAGATCATATCTAGTTATTTAATCAAGTGACGCAAATCTGTACGCTATTTTTACGTACATTTAAAACGAGAATGTATTTTCTCATAAACAATACAGAAAGGTCATTCATAACCTCAAAATATACGCTTATTTGCTTAAACAATTGCAAAGTATGAAAAAGAGCATAGACTGAACACTTCGACTGATAATTACGAAGTGTATAAAAATACAGTACTGTACACTTCACACATATCTTAAGAACTTCTAAAGATCTTAGATATTGCAAAAGAGAGGTTATGTTAAACTACAACGAAAAGTCATACTCCCATCTTCAACGGTTATCGATCACTAAATCATTCATTATTAGTTATACAAACCACAGAATAATTTGGTTATTTAAAGCGCCATCCAGTGATACATTTTCTAACTTATATCTTATAAACCGTGGCGGGAAATGTAAAATTACCCGTCGTTTCTATATGGAATAGCTTTTTATTCAAAGTAATATTACTAGAAAATATAAATTCTCGTATTTATATAAATATTCAACTATATTCTGCTAACAATTCATTCTATAAATATAAAACTCTAAATGGAAGAATGAAAAAGGAATGAAATCCTTGAGTTTAAGGGATTCGATCACGAATGTAATTACTTATAACATATTTATTTATAATGTTTTAGTAATATATTCCTTACTGTAGACATATATTTATATCATATGGCAGCATAGTAATATGACATTGTATAATATAAGTGAGGTGACTGACAAAACGATTCATATTTTTAATTCTCTTTGTTCTCTGGTCAAAGACCACAATCATATCTTTTTCCCATTCGTATTCAATCACTCTTACATTTCACGCACGCATACGCTCATTAATGTTCCAGCCTCGTGGTACGCGCGTCTAGGATATTCCTTTTCCCCTCAGATAATTCGCATCCATTGTACTTTCTTGATCGCCAATCGATCGATGCTGGAACTCAAAATGGCGTGTTTTGACTCGCAAAAAATCGTATCTCATGATCTTTTAATCCCCATTTACGTGTTATATTCGCCGTCGTTTTCAGTTTTTATTGATAGGTATATCAGGCTAATGGGCGCGTCGCAGTGCGCGCGCGTGCACCGACCTCAAGTGCGAACCGGCACGATTAGTCGATAGCTGACGATCGCAACCAAGGTTACCTACATATATATACATATATATATATGTGTGTATATTATATGGAGCTCGTCTACTATGATTTGTAACATTATTTCATACTTACTCGGCTAGTTAAAATATCAATGTACATTATAATATACTCTAATAACGATAATGCAACATCGTTAATTTATTATACTTTGGAACTTAGAAAAATAGTCCTAGCTAAGCGTGGCCGCGTCCCGTGGAACCTCACGATTATCATTTTATTATTGGAAATACAAAAACTTAAGTTTTCCCCTTCGGAAGATCGATATCGATCTTCCTAGGGAATTTATTCTTTCAGATTACCAGATCTGATCGAAGCACCTGGTGGTCATACCAAGTTATGCATAATATCTCTAGATAGCAGTAGGTGAAACTGAATTCCATGTTATTCTAGAAGAGAACAGTTCCTTGAAGCAACTAAAAATTAAAGAGAAAATATTATATAATATTTAATTAAAATTCAAATTTGATTTTGGAATAATTTTATAGTTCCTGTTCATGCAAATTTTGATTAAATATTGAATATAGTGATTAAAATTAAATCTAATATGGATAAATGGAATCATGCCTGAGGAAAATACTCTACAAGATCACCTAATTGACTAAATTCTTTACGTCTTCATAATCTCAGGAGCAAGAATTTCTCCTAAATTGCAAAAGAACTGTCTATACTTTCTATTATACATTATACCAATCTCTGGAATTATTTTCCCCAGGATTTATGTTGCATTTCCCAAAATCCCCTAGTAAATTAAAAATAGTAACATTGTTAACGTGAACAGAACGATATCGGGTAATTACAGATATTTAAGAAGGTCACCGGATGATTGTTTGTTAATAAGTCAATTATTTATTGTTACCTTTCAGCAATGAAACGAACGTTTAGCAGGAGCACGCGATGCGGTCACGGCACAATAAAATCTATTAAAAACGATCAACGGAACAACGGTAGTACTACCTCTTTGAAATTCTCACGCTCTACAATATGTCCTACTGTTGATTTATAATTCGATCGATGATCGCGCACACCATCGATCCTCCATCTTGAATTAATGTGGACTTAACACTGACTAAATTATCACCGGAATCGGTGACATTAGAACCCTATTCTTTACCATTTTTTTTGCTTTTCTTTTCATTTACTTGCGCGAGATTTATCGATTCGCTATCAAGCGTCACCTTTTGGCCGGCAGGCTGTCAACCTATAATCGATAACGGAAGTAGTGATCACGATAGAAAATATCGTATACTTAATATTCCCTATATCTAGAATTCCATTTCTAGTAACTATTTATATTATTGAGAATAATGAAATTACATGTTTTTTTGCAATCTGAAGTATTTCGTTTGGTTCGAAATTAGTCAAATTATAACTACTTCTTTTTAATGATATTATCGATTAGGTTGGCGGTCTACTTGCCGTGAAATGAAACAAAAATAAAGTGTGGCCTCCAGCTTAACCGATTCTTGGCTAATTAATAACTAATCGACCCTTCTCACTCGAACCACTTTTTACCTCTCTCGTTAATATATTCATGCTCATTATTCATACATAATATTTAATAACTCGGAGAATTCCTCATACGATTCCATTTTTCTCTAGATGACTCTGTATACTCGCTTCCACTGCAAAACGCAAATGAGAAAATCGAAATTGATCGTTGTAACTAGGTGTTCGAGTGTGAAGGGCTTTTTTACCTCGAATGGGCTCTACTATTGATAATCATTTGAATCATTAATAAACATCGATCGTCATCAAGATCGATAACGTCGCGACGCAATAAATCTTTCACAAACAATGGAAAACAGGTTACCATGGCCAAACACGCTGGGTGAAAACGTGCCTTAAAGTATACGTATTATTATTATTATTAATTATTATTAGCAATTCGAACGCACACATCTTTATTTATTTATTTATTTTTTCTTTAATATTATCGTTATCGATATTACTATTAATATTATTGTTATCATTATCTTTATCATTACAATTATTATTTATTTAGAACGACATAAAAAAGTCAGTCCTCGAAAGCAGAAGTTCCATTTCACCCGTTGTGCCTGGCTCACTAACGCCCAAATCTTACGGTCATGTGTGAACACACTGAACATAACGTAAATCGAAAAAACAGAGTTTTTACCCATTCCATAATGATTTTTTCATCTTATTCCTAGATTTCTTTTCTTATCGCGAGAATGTTCGTTACGATGCGGACCTCAAAGCGACTTGGACAAACGAATACGCGTGACACGCAAAAACAGCGAAGAATACGAATATTTTATAATCTCTAGCTACAAAGAATTCCCATAATTGATCTAAATTCTGTTATATTGCAGGAAATTCTATTTCGTTTTGGTGTTGAAGTTGCTGTACTTGTATCCGCGTACTGTGCTTTTATATCTTCTTGGAGTGCGTCCGGCTTGACCAACGTTTAAAAAACAAAAATTATTATAGATACCTAGTAACATTTTTGATCTAAGGAAAATTTACTTAGATATTCTACCAACTTATGATGAATCTTCTGTTGAAAACTGTAAGATCTAAAATTTCAAGGGAGATCTTTGATGATTAGAAAAATATCCCTAGATGAACACAAAATTTCTAGAAAGCCGGACGCATTTACAATTGACACTGTCACACACAAGATACGCATTTTCATTTACTTTCCCATTCGACACTATCTTTTGTGTTCACACACTCATCTATGCTTTTCTTTCCTTTCATAGTTGATTTTTCTCTGGTTCGCAGGAGCGGTCAATGGGCGTCTCAAGTAAAAGCGCGCTGCGACACGCACTTACAAATTGTAATTAATTATACTGACACGCTACTATATATTCTTCAATATAATATATATATATATCTACTTGCTTGGTATAGCGATCAACGATAGTTGTTTTTTCTTCTCCTTCATTTTTATATGTATAATTTATATATATATATTTTTCTTTCTTGTCTTATGTATATATATATATATAATCTCCCTCCCTCCCTCCCTCCCTCCCTTTTGCTCATTCATTCATACTTTTAGCCACACATTCATCTTCTGGATCGTTCAGCAGCTTCGATCGGAGGATCGATCGATCCTCGAAATTCGAGTCAAATTTATTTCATGATACGCTTCTAAGTTGGGACTTTTAACTTTTTTTTTGTTGTTGCGCAAATACTGATATAGCACTCATCCATCATTTGTTCGTATCACTGTCCTATCCGCTCTCTTTCCCTCCTTTCGTAGTATCTCTACGTTTTCCCTTTCCTCCTTCTAAAATTAGTATTTTATACCTTCTAGTTCCTCGTTACCTATTCTACATTCACATAAACTTTCATTCGCCTTCTTCCAAGCTCACTCCTCTCTCCCCTTGCTTATTATTTCGCTCTGTCATTCATCTTCTGACTCTTCTACACACATAACACTCGATGCATTCGATTTTGTAAATATATTTATACACTTAGAATTTTCAATTCTCTTGGCGATTTAATCGCCTGGCTTCTTTGTATCCTCTTTTTGCTCTTGTTTCTTTCATCCACACCCAGACACGTATGCTTGCCTCTCACTCTTATTCATTCGTTCCTATAACTGTTTACCAATCATTCCCTATAGATGTTAAAATTACTGAGGAAATTGGTTGCACAGTGGGCTATACATTTAACAAGAATTTAAACACTATAAACGAAAAAGCTCCTTCAAATTTATCATTAACTTCATTGACAAGTTAGTCTTTCATTAAATTAAATTGTGTGTATGCTTGGAGTCTCATCGATATCGGGCTAAAGCGTTCAACATTAAACTTCTTCTATGTGTAACAGTAACCAATGTGCAACAGACTTCCTCAATCAAGGTGTATGATACAACAAGTGAATTGCAATTATTCATCCACGCTATTTCTATTAACAGAGAGTTTCACAGGCTCCCCTCTAAATAATCGTAAGCTTTTTATTCTTTCACTTTTTCTCCCTTCACATGACAGTGATTGACAGCGATATTGTGTGTGGAGATCCGATGATCTAAGCACTGATTATATGTACATGTTTACGTAGAGATTCCTATGAAATATTAATCTGTATAAATCATAATAAACATGATACAAAATCGTCAATTAACATGGAATGAATAAAAAAACCATTTGTTGAAATACAAATTTATCTTAGTGTTTCATCCCTTCCACACGTGTGATTCAGTTATCTGCGCATACTTTAATAATTAATACTCAACTTTTCATCATTATTCCTATTCTTTTTTTTTAAATTTTTTTTTTATTTTTTTGGTTTTATCAGTATTTCTCCCCTTATGAAGTTCTTGGGCTCAATAATTATCGTTCTAAGTATTCATCAGTCACGATTATTGTCAAACAATCTGAAAGCAATAGGAGTTGTTTCCATAAACGATATCAGAAGAAAAAAAACCCTCATGTGAAAGGGTTGACAATTGTCGCTCATTCGGTTCATAAAAATTCCTTTGTATAAAAATGTTTCTGGTTCTGGCGGGAATTACGAAAAAGGAGAAAAGAATCCGACCTTTGTAATACTGTAAGATAGTAGCTATCGAATAAGGACAGTATGAGATCGACGTAGATCAGTCTGATTATGAAAATAATTTGTCGACGAACCTTATAGATGAGGATGTGCATGTCATATGTCTTGATTTATGAAAATACGAGGTCAGAAGATGGATATGTTGGAAAACTGAATGATTCGATGAGCTGTATCAGATCCTTTTCCTTTATTATTGTCGAGAGCTCTAATTACAACATAAGACTATCATAAAGTAATAATTAAAATTTAAAAAAGGATCTAAGATCATAAATTGAACATTAGAATGAATTAATCAAATTTAATAGATGTATTACTAATATTATATTATTGGTAAATGAATTTTCGAGACAAAATTTTTATATTAAGGGATAGAACTCACGATCATTAAGGAAAAGGGAAGAATTTCAGGGTGCACATTATAAAGTGCCATTTAGTTATATTTTTGGGGGGCTAGGTCGAAGCTGCGACTAATCCTAAAAAGCGTGTTTCTCGTTTGTCTCGAAACGCGGCTCGTTTCCCTATCAATTACTAGAGGCCCTCTTATTTCTTCTTTTCTTTTGTTTCGAGTTCCTAATTGCATATTTCTCTTTCTCTTTCTTTCCTTTCTCACTCTCACACTCACTTTCATTCTTTTTATTTAAGTACTCCACTGAACCTTAAGAATTTTCTTCGTAGGCCCATCTTTCTACCACAGAAACAAAAGGATCTCTTCTTCTCTATGATATGTAGGACGATGAAAGCTTTAGGGTAAAACCTACGACCTAATTATGCCCCTGCTCGATGAAGGATGGAAACGATCAAGCGCAGAACCTTGATCGGCGGATCCCTTTAAATCACTTCCAAGATTTTGTGGGCCCAATTCTGACTAATTTCTCTATCTCTCAAAACACCTAACCTAAAACGTTACAACCGAATGTTATTTATTATTTCCTAGGTTAAGTGACAAGAAGTAGAAGGATGAAATCTTACATTGGGAGAGTCTTAATTGTCTCCGAGTCCATCGATCAGACAAGAAACCACTTTCCACCAGGAAGAAATGAAAAGAAGAAAGCGATCAAGACCGACCACGGCAAGTTCCTTGCTAGAAACTAGTTTCTAATATTCAAAGGAGGGCCCACATCTCGTTGCCATCATTCTGAATCCGTCTCTATCCATTTTTCCCTCTGCACTAGATAGAATGAATTCTGGCTTTGAGATATGTGTTCGCAGCTATTCCTTGGAGATAAGTGTCTTTCTACGTACAATTCACATAATTACACAAGAAGCTATACTCTTCTGAAGATAATTGCATTATGCACGGTCGTATCCAGTTCTGGGATCCTCACGCCTCTCAACGGCCTCCAAAACTGTACATCATGGATCAGAGAGAATATAACCTGGCCCCAGGACAGCCAGCTTCGACCCTGGTACGCGTGTATTCTGTGTATGTGTATATATATATATATATATATATATATAATACTCTTCTCTTCTATTTTATCTGAATAGAATTGTGTCGCGCGCATCCGTGATCAAAGACCAAGTCCAAATACGTGACGAACGAGACTCTACTTATTTACAGGCTTCACTGATCTCTCCTAACTTCATCAACTTCTGCATCATCGTCATCATCAACTTCTTCATGAATTGAGAAGAGAACGCTTCGTACATCGAATCCCCCGAGATGTGGGGCTCAGAAAACGACAGAAGAACTTAGTATTCTTCAAGAATATGTAATTATTCTTCCTAGTCATCTTCTTTTTTTTGTCTTTCTTCTCTGTACATAATTAACTCGTTGCTTGGTCTACTGACTCAAAGTATACATATATCTGTCTCACCGTTTCCTGTATAGACAACTCGACTACTTGCCAACTACTTACTATCCTGTGTGGCTGCTTCGTTTTTTTGGAGTCGTTGAGCACTGAATACGTGGGAGTGTGAAGTTCGTCGTTTCTACGTCTACGTCATGGTGAACGACGGCTCGAGGAATTCGAATATCTTCTCCGTTTCGTTTTTCATCATCCTCATGACTATTCTCTAAGATTCGCGCTCTGAGAGCGCATTGTGCTGCTCACTGTGTCTCTCTCTCCAGGATCCTCCCCCTCATTGAAGATCATCATCGTCTACCGGAAGGACGAAGGAAGAACAACGTAAATCGTAGCCAAGCTGGTTTTTGGAAATCGTCTCGAGGTTCACTGTGAGCTGTTTTCTTTGTCTTCCTCTTCCCTTTAACTTCCATCCATCTTTTTAGGTGCTGCAGCTCTTTTTTTCTGCTTCTAGACTATTCATAGAAGGATTTGAAGAGGTGAAAGGTATATTTAGAGTCAGACTTTGGCTTTTTATTCTTCGTTGTAGTAATGAAGTAGCATTTCCTTTAAACTGACCTGCATCTGATTTGAAAATCCATTTAGGTCTACTGGTATAAAAGAAGATAAACGAATGATAGGAATATCTAATTCGTTTCTAAAAGTAATCTGATGCAACACTGAATAGGATCTTCGTATGAATCGAATCGAGGAAACGAGTATTGAAAGTAGATCATCGAAGAAGTTTGTGTTGAATGATTCAGAATGAACCTCGTGACGATTCGAGGATTTTTGAGGAACAACTAGAAACTATATGATACGAACTACTTAAGTTTGAATCGTAGAAAGTCGATAGTTATACTCATTCGTTCATCTCTTCTTTTCTTTTTTAAACTTTCTTCCTTGAGAAATTTTTTTTTCAAGAGTGCAACAATTGCACTCTGGCTACTGTCTGCTTCTAAATCATAGAAAAATCATGAAAAAACTCTCTCAATCTCACTCCCTTTCTCTCGCTCTCTCTCACATTATTTTTTTTTGCTTTTTTTTTTAGAAACGTTTCAGTATGACAAACATGGTCCATCGTATATACGTAGTTCAATATATGTTAGCGCTAGGATTCGACGATTAAAAAGACCTGTATACGGGGAAATCAGAAACGATGCTGGTATTCACGAGTCATTGAAGAAGTTACGCGCTCCTAACCTCAAAATAATACCAAGAGGCTTTGTTGATACTTCTTCCTAATCTCATTGTGCGGAATTAATACTCAGAACCGTCGAATAGGTTACTTCTTCTTCTTTCATGTCTTTCCTAAAACTTGAAAATGAATGTGTTTCGTTGATTATAAGCTAGCAAGGAATTTTTCTTCCTCAACAGTGAAACAGATGTTAAAAATTCTTTGTGCCTTTTCTCTCGTGAAAGAAGTCTTGCTTTCCTCTTCTGCTCTTTTCTTTTACATATTTATTTTACAATTTCATCTCCCTCTTTCAAGCTTCATAGAAATAGCTTATCTGGAGATAAGCTATTAGTGTTCAAATATTAATCAGTTTTTTATCTTCTTCTAACACATTGCTCAAAGTGTAAAGGAGAAGATATAGAATTTAAAAATCACTATATTCACCATTCATTGAATCTTCTTTCTTTTGCAATGCATATTCTTCATATTTTCTCCTTTTTCAGTGAAAATTCGACGGCCCTGCTTCAGTGAATCGTGTACGCAGCAAGACAAACGCGCCTCCTTCTTCCAGATATTGGCGCGCTCGAGCTTATCAAAATAATCGGCCTATAAAATATCGCGGGGTTATCGTAAAGAAGAATAAAATCGCTCGAAGATCGTGTGCCACGGTAGAAAATACAAGCCGTTGGGTTCTTTTAGTTTTCTTCATTTCGCGCAAAAATTCGTTCGAAGAAACGTCTGCAGTCATGGTATTGGTTGTTCGATGAAACGCGATTGCGCAAGAGAATCAGGTAATGCGAGCATAATAAAAAATTAGATTCTTATATCGATATTACGCCCCTTGCTTCGTTTTTTTTTTCTTGCTTTTCCTTTCATTTTTCTTTCACTCACCAGTCTATTCTACTTCGTTTTTCTTCCACTCTATTCTCTTCTCTACACATCTTGTAAATGAATCCTCACGGAAGCCATGAGTGGCTCTTCGACCCTCTTCTTCCTCAGAAGTTTCGTTGTGAATTATTAGAATCAAGACCTTCTTCATTTTCCACGATTTTTTAATATTTCTTTAGTTTATTTTAAGCAATTGCTCGTTGAGTCTTCTTATAATGGAAAAGAAGAGGCCGACCGAAGATACCGAAAGAAAATACGATCTTCAGAAAGGAGTTAGAGAAGTCGAGGCCACGAACTTGCAGTACATTGGGCTCAGTTCCTTCGTTCGGTTCTTTCGATCAAGGGGTTCCATTAATAACGATACGATGTCTTTCGAAGGATCTTCAGGCCATCATAAACGAATATTTCATTGAGTACGAATTGTTCATCGAAATGAAATGTCTTGCAATTGATTCAAAACTGATTGTCAAATTCTGCTTTCGGCTAGTCCATCTGTTGCTTTGGTATTCAATTTTATATTATCTGCCCTTTGTTATATTTTATATTTCTTCATGCTCAAGAAATACAGAGAATGATTTCAGAAGTATGGATTAATCGGGCGAAGATAGAAGCTGATCAAAAAAACATTTTTTGTCTAACAGATATATATTCGATTTTGTTTTGTTTTCAAGTAGTTGACGTTTGAAAATGCGAGTATTTGGCGCCTAGCAGCAAGTAATTCGTTTTATAATTAAAAAAAGGGAAGGAAAATCGGACATACGTTTATTAGATAAGAAATGTTCTTTGCATCATCCTCTTCATCATATCTTACTTGATGAACGCAACAGTCCACTGGAAATTCAGTTTCTGACAATTGGGTTCTCAAAGATTGCATTTCTAATGCTTTTTGTTTCCTTTAAATGCACTTTTTCCAGACTGAACAAACCGAAAACGCTTGGAAAAGATACAAATGTGTGAAACCTGAATTTATCAACCTGAAATCCCTCATCAGACACGCATCAATCGTTCGATTCGAGTCACAATTAATAATTATGTATACGTAGCATAATATGTAGGTATAGGTATATATAACAACAGTCAATCATACAAAATTGCGGCAGTGTGCTTTCACGTATAATTATAATTAATGGTACGCGTATTTCTGGGCGCGTGATTTCATCGTTATCACTAAAAATTAGGAACGTCGAGGAACGCCGGCCGCCGAGAATATTCTCACAAACTTTACGTACTAAAAGTAAGGTTATCCTGGTCAATCTATAAACAGGCGATAATTCTTTTAAACATGGAAAATTCAACTTTTATATGAGCCTAATTATACAGAATCTTCCTGAGAAATTGTATATATAGCAATATTTTTATAAGGTCCTTTTTCAATTTCTATACAATTTTATGTTTTCGAATAGACGAATATAACCAAAAAAGTAGAATATAAATAGGCTCGTTTCATCCTCTAAATAACGAGCGCTTTACCTAATATAGATTCAAAAATTGAAGAATCTCTAGTCAGTTCATAAAACGGTATTACAATGTTTAAGAATTACGAACGTCAGTTTTATTATTGCATATTGGCTTTTAAAAAGTAATTCTTATATACATTTTATAAAAAATAAGCAAATATCTTCACGATAAAAATTTCTTCATGCAGCCCTGATCAAAGTTTCAGCTTATGTTTTTACAAATTCTTTACCTTGATAACTCAAATACATTTACTTTGCCTGATTTTACGCTCTCGCCATATTGTAGCTTGTTATAATTTTAGGTTAGGTTAGGAACACTAAGTAGACATCGCTACATATTCTTATAAAATAACGACAACGAGAGATCATACAGTACTTATACAATATAGAACTATTATATATAAATGGCACTAACATGGAACTAAAGAATGGAATTTTAAAATATACGGAGTGAAAAGGAGGAATATAAAAAAGAAGGGACCGGCGTTCCGTGGCGCTTGCACATCGAACGATAGTGAAACAGTCGGGGGCTCGATAAGATCGGAGATGTGGCTATGCGAATTATGGTACACAGACAATGAGCTATACAATGACCCTCGAATCTCGGCTACTCAAAACAAACACTGCCCCTGGTGACATCCTCTACCGAGATGCCGCCAATTAAACTAACACTGTGCGGAAAAAAGAGAGCGCACTGGAGTATGCGATAGCATACGTGTAAATATATTATATGCATAGATATATTCTTGTATCGTAACAGCATTTTTCAATAAGTCAACAGTGATATATATTTATGACTCCGCACTGGTTTGTATCTCGAGCTCAACATAGTAAGCCAAAGATAGTGAATCTGTAGATCTACAGATCTCTTTCTTTATTATGAGACTCGAGAATATCCCTGGGATAAAATTGGTATATATCTGTTATGACACAATTACAATGCAGGCCCCTGACCTATTGCAATTTATGTGTGCATTAGTGTACTATTTGATCAAAAAGTAAAGTTCCATCTTCAGGAATAATTAAGATCAAAAAGTGGCGTCAGAGAGATTTATAGAATACCTTAAATTATAGCTTCAACTATCGCCAAATTGTAATATGGGTATAATGTGGAGTCATAAAATATGTGCAGATCATCTTGATCTGGTACTTTCCTTTAGATGACTTTTGTTTATGTAATTTCAGCGAGCTCAAAAAATCATTTTTCCTTCCTTTTTCTCTTCTTTTTCTCTTAAATTTCGGATCACTGAATAGCAACAGAATTAAAAAGAAGAGAATTAGAGGAAAAATTGTTGGATAGTATGAACTTCCAAGAACTTGAATGTTTTGTTGAAGAACGCTGATACGATAAGTATATCGTATGCCATTTATACAGATTGCATTCACTCACGAGGACACGAGCTGAGAAAGCAATTTCGTAGCAGTCAACCCCTTCAAGTACTAAATATTTTTGAACAGGGTGCTTTCATCAACATTGTCTTTGATACAGGATTGTTCTTAACTATAGAAAATGATATTTTTTACCTTTCTTGACTAGATTAATAGTTTAAAATAAAATTTTGTTCACATAACCTCTCCAAAGGGCTAGTGAACATTCATCCTAATGTTACCATTATTCATACACGATGTATTATTTATACATTATTTATATAGGGTTGAATAATAGCTTTATTCAATCGAAGGAAACTCCTGTACTTAGTCTTCAGCAGTATGAAAAAGTGGTGTTTATTAAGAACTCTGCTTGTAATGGAAATAGCTTCCTTGCAATTCTCTTGTAACTTCGAACAACTTATGTTTAAATTTACAAAAAGCTATTCCCATTATGTGACTGGACATTAAGTACTGTATTAAACGTTTGATCACCACTTTTCTATACCACCCGAAATGGTAAGAATATTTAAATTGAATAAAGTTACTATCTCGTGCTGAATGAGTCGCTGAAAATTGTCATGTGAAATAACTTTGCTAATTTAAAAAAAATGTTTCCAACCGCTTAATCGTTGAAATTGAAACATTTTATTATTTAATTGAAATTCGTGTTTAAGTTAATAAGAATTAAATTATTCTCTCCCTAAATCGATCAACAGGAAAGTTAATGTAAATGACAACGTTTGACGACTCATTCTGCATATACATATATACATATAAACGTTTATTTATACATATTGTTACGAACACACGGTAGATTTTTGGGAATTTAGTCCTGTTTGAAAAGATATCGTCAAATAACCGTATGGCGCTAAACATTGCCAGTAGCGATACTAGTGCCACGGGTACTATAACTAGTTCAGTAAGGAAGTGCAGCAGGATACTAATGAACAATGTTATAAATATAGAAATATAGATGCATAGTTTGCACGAGAATAAATGAAAATAAAGACTAGAAGTTTGCAGTTCTATTTAATAATAAAAATTATAGCTATGGTGCTCATTGGGATAGATTGTGTGCTGAGTTTGTAGTGCAGAATACAGAAATTGGGAGTGTTTTGGGATCGGATGGAAGACATATAATAGTTATGATGCCATTTAACTAATTGGAATTTGTCGCAATAACCATACTAAACTGAACATTGGGTTCATTAATTTGAGGACTCAGAATACCTCATTGACATATAAACGCTTTACTAATGCACAGTTCTTACTCGTTCCAGGTGAGGATAAAATAGGTGAAATCTCAAGGTAGATTGAGAACTTGTTTTCCATATTAAGAGCTAGATCAAAAGAATAAGCTTTAAATGGGACTACTCATTAATTATCATGAGGTCTATTTAAATCTACTGTCTGTACGCAACAATATTATACTAACTAACCATAATGACAGTAACAATAGTCAAATAACGACTCGTGTCCCCGTTGACGAGATCGTAGAACAAACGAACCCCGGGGAATACCCTGACCGAAGGGTGGTCTCTCTCCCGGCTCGTCCTCTTCAAATGCTTGCTTCTTCATGTACACAATTATAATACTGGCTATGTTTTTTTAATCGTTTAGAAGTTTACAATTAACCGTTTAATTATTATCGTTTCTCGGTGAGTTTCTATTCCTCTACCACTGGCTCTCCACTTTTATTCTGATCCAATCTCTCCTTTATCTTTCTTCTCCGTTCGTCGGTTTGCTATTGTCAACATGTACAAGAAGTCATGGAGTCGGTTCCTCGACTCCTGTCGCGCTGAACATTATATATATTATGTATAACTTTATCGTCTGCGTGCACCTATACTTTGCATCTTGTCCCTCATCCTTCGTTTTTTTTTCAATTATTTTCTTTTCTCCTTTTACATATATGCATGTATATGTGCGACGCAGCTGTTGTGTACATCAGCAGTTCCTTTGTGTTTTGTATACGAGGGCTAGCTAACCTCTAAGTAATAGTTTTTTTATCAAAAGCACATGTATATCGTGACTAGCCTATGTGTGTATATATAATATGTATATATATAGTATATTGTATATAAATCGACCGTTGCGTCTGTGTGATTCATCATCTTCATATTTCCTTATATGTCTCTACGTGTGTGTATGTCTCTTATTCAACTTTTCCTTTTTGTGTGTGTATATTTTTTCTTTGCTTATTTATTTTCGTTTCATCTCCTGTCCTCCCTGTATATCGCTCTTTCTTTTCTTCTTCCATCGCCAGTCAGTGTGATCAGTTCTTGTCGCCTTTCTTCTTCTGCAGCTAGCTTCGCCGGTGAAGAAACTCTTCCGGAACTTTTTCGCGTGAGATCTCAGTCTCGACCGGCCGGGAAACACCATGAACTTCGCTGACAAATCGATTGGAGAAACGGTAGAGTCTCTCCTTCAGCTGAGGATGTGCGCGGTGAATCGCAAGATTTCCTTTTTACATTCCATTCGTACCTCTTTCTTTGCTATTCCAATGCATTGGACATTATCTTCACAGTCGGTAAAGTAGATTTGTGCATAATTTAGGACGCAGGGGATGTTTAGAGATGTTCATTGTCGTACAACTATTCACTCATTGCCTCCTTTCCTCTGTTAGTTTCTTGTCTACTGACTCCATTTTTGCTTGATCAACCGTTGGGTTTTTGAAAGAAGCTTTGACTGATCTCAAGATAGAATAGAAAAAAAGTTCAGCTGATTGATAATCTTTCTGGCATTTGTGCTCGAAGAAAAGTTCAAAAACCTTACAATATTGACTCTTCAGCTGCGGAAGAGAGAATTATTTCCTCTTGCATATGGCGACTTATTTCATTGGTTGAACGAGACCAAAATTATCTAGGAGTCAAATTTTGTGCAAGAAGTTTCAAACTAGGAACCTGTTACAGTCTTTGGTCATTGTGAAATCATAATATATATCGCAGCTAAAGAGTAAAATCTTCTTCTAAATATTAGCATAACTTTCGATTAGTTCTTCTTCTTTGGTTTAGGTTTTGTTTAGTCGTATTATAAAACTTACAGAAGGCTTTCAGTCAGTCGTCAGATCGTCAATTTCAGCGTTGAATCTCGTTTTATCGCGAAGATATTTTCTTGAACGAATATTCGCAGTGGTCCCATTATGCGCGTCATTTCGTCTCGGAAACAATGATCGCTTATATTGTGCGTCTGGCGACAAATATTCAGCCTCGTTCATTGTATAAATTATATGTTCTTCAAACATAATATTCTCAGAGGGATATATGTGCGATTTGACGCGCTGACTGCCGCAGAAAACATCTATAAATATTTCAAAACACAACGTTACACAACGAAGAGAACCATTTTCCTAACACAGCCAACAATAATAACATTTAAGGAAAAATTATTTCACTAGGTAATACAGCATCGATTAAGACACAAGTCTTTGGTTTTCGTTTCTTTGCTGCTCTACGAGCAGCTGGTACCTATTAAAGATTGAAAAATCGTTTCACGATACAAGTGTTGTAGTTAGATTCCTAAATCAAAGCAGTCAACGCGTTAAATATCTTTGAGAAATTAAAAGTAGAAAGTATATCTTCTTTTTTTTCAGCTTTCATCAACACATCATGAGAATCTTTGATTAAAATGAAACAGAAACTCTTAACATGTTTGTTTATCATTTCATACAATTCTGAATGATAAGCTGTATCTTAAGAATATAACCTCTCTCTCTTTTTTTTAAACAATTTCAAACAAACACACTTGTGAGCAACAAAACCCTTTCAATCCTGTTCCAACAGACTTCAAAATCCATTATATTTTTATTACAAGTTTCATTGTCAGTCTCTTAATACGCATGCATCAGTATTGGGCAAGATTCAAACTTAGCTAAACTTTCTTCAAATAATAAATAAATTTAGAGAAACTGTAGGCAGACTTTGAGTCTGTTTACAGTCTATTTCAACAATTAACAACTGACAACTAGATAATCTGGGTAATTTTCTAGTTGAACAAATTTTAATCTTTTGATGTATTCATTATTTCATGCCCAACACTGTTCCTTAGTAAACTCATCTTCTTAAAAAAAAAAAGGAACGCAAGATTCTCCAAACTATCGGTAAAACGAAGACGTCGAAGCTATCCAGGGCGCACATCCCCGATTAAATCCTCATATTTCACAAGACTCTAATGCGTATTGGGTACGTGCTAATGTCGATCGTCATCGCTGGCCTCTGCATCACCCTCGACGCCCTTCTCACCCTCTTCAGGATGTAGTGTATTTCCCTCCTCGGTGTCAACACTGCTGGTCGGCGTAATCTGTTCTGTTCCAGGACCAGTCGAGTTCGCTGTGGCCCCTTCGTTGTTCTTTTCGAGTCCCAGGCCGCTCAGGAGGCTTTTGTTAATCGGTTCCGGCGAGGCTTCCGACTCCTCGCTGCTAGGTGAACCGGGAGACGAGACTATCACCTATATGAACAGAGACGCCGTATCACCAGCGCCATTTTCCATTAATCACGCAATCCTTGGACTCTTTTAGCGTGCTTGTGTTTGATAAATATTAACCCTTCGCACTCTATATATGGTGATTTTCAGAGGTTCCAGGTTTGATTTTCTAGGTTTGAATTTTGAATTGAATAGACATATGTTTGTCCAAATTGTTGCACAAAGGGTTAAAGAACTTGTGGTGTGGCTGTGTGCAAAATGAATTCTGTATTTCTAGTGTGAAGGTTCTGCTGAAGGATTGTTGAAGCATAAGTCACTCTCATAATACAGGTGACTTCTAGTGATTTGTTTTTGATGAGTGAGATATGGTCCTGGGATGTATGGAAATAAATGTGTTCACCTATGTAGAATGAGACATCTATGATTTGAGTTGTGTGTGTAATATGTATAGAAAAATTGAAAGTATCGAAACCTAGATGCCTCATCTTGGTTACTATATTCTATGTATCTCATGTGTACTTCACAATTGAAAGGATGTCCATTGGATAAGAATTTTTGGAAATTGAAAGGATATTTTGTTCTTGGTTCCAGTTTGAAACATTTTAAATTAGAAAAGAGGTATTGAACTTAATCAAATTTATGATTTACAATGTAATGTCAAACCAGATTCAAGAAGCAACACTCAAGGTGCAATTAATGCATGCTTGGAGCACTAATGATCCCCCAAACTATCAGTTGCTAAATAGGTTTCAGAGATTGAGTGGTTGTTTAATTAAAATGATTCCCACAAGGGATCATTTTTCCTATACTCTTTCCCCACTTTGTCTCTTAATTAAGCATAAATATATATCGTGAGAGATGATACTATGTTTACTAGACACTTTGTGAATGAACATTTTTACATTGATCAAAAACAGACGCACTGTCAAAGTATTCTTTAGATTAAGATCTTGATCAAGAATAGTCACTTCATAAACTGTATAAACATAACATTTTGAATGTAATAGTTTTTAAGGGAGAACAATTCTATCTTTTATAAATATTCATATCAAATAGCTTTTGATCTGCCATGAGTTTTCAGACATTGGATATTCCTGATCTTTGCAATCAACTAAAAATATTTATATATTTTCATGTACATCAGAGTCTTTGATATACACACTGTAGTCATAGCTGTTGTTCGAAACGACTCTGTGAAACTGATGAAAGCTAATGGATGACTTGATTCTTTAATATATATATGTATATTTTTTTTTTGATAATCTGGCCATGCATGTGATAGAACGATAACTAAAGGCTGATGTAAAAAACGCGAATGAAAACGATAATAACGATAATACCTGTGCAAGAAGCGGCGTCTCTGTGCTGTCAGCGGTTTGGTAGAGCCGGCAATTTGCGTTTGCTCTGAAGAATACGTGCCCAAACGAAAAAAGATAAAGAAGACAACGTAAATCGTCACTATAATGGAAAGACGTCGAGAGACTGGCGCAAAGAGAAACGGAAAAATCATAATCGACCCGCTCGACCAGTAGAACACCCAAGTAAATGTACAGAAGTGACATCGAGACATGCACGGAGGCGTTTTTGGTAATTGTGGTATCATATTTACACGGACGCATCGCGACGTGATTGTTTTGCAAACTGTTTGCCACCCATTATAACCTCTTTTCTTTATATTTTTTCGTCTATACACCTTCGTTTTGATCATGCTAAGAAAACATAGCCTTCAGGGCGAACAATTTGCAATGGCCGACGATCCTCGAGAGTTAACCTGAAACCGACACGATGTAAATGAATGAAAGAACGTATATGAATGAAAATATGTGAATAAGTGAATGGAACGAACTTGTCTCATTGAGTAGCGAATACATGATTCGTGATCATAAAAGCGCGACAGGGCTTGTTTCTGCGAAGCGAAAATAAAGGGAGAGAACAGAGTCTTTACTTTGCCTACCATGCTGTTCACAACACGCTTCAGATAATGCACATATGTGGGACACGGATAGAAAAGCAGAGAGCGAGACGAGACTCTTGTTCAATTCTTTTCTTTTTTTTTTCCTTGAAGCGTTTCGTTCAACTTTCCTGGTCTTTCTTCCACTTCACGTGGTCACGATATTTTTAATTGATATGTATATAAGGAAATGGCGAAGAATCTTGGACCAGGAAAGCTCTGATTTATTATTTCTTTAACCTTCTTCCGCCCATCCTCTGTACTTTTACTTTGCTAATTACGAATTAAACGAAAATAAACACATTACAATACTTACAGCAGTTTTCATCTAAAGTGATCACATTTGAAGAATATAAGGTGAAGCAGATGATAAGACACATTTCTTATCTTTTACACGAAAGTAATTAAAATTTAGGATACTGTCAATCAATCCCATTTAAACAGAATTCTCATTTTATTTGATCTTGGAATTAAATATAAGTTTCTCTCACCCTCTGAATATTTTAAAAATTCCAATTGTCATAATATTACTTAGAGTCTTGGTGTTTCACAACACTTAGTGGATTCATCGCTTACTTTTATAAGACCTATAATTTTAATTTAGAAGATTGTTCCCTTTTTCAACTGTTATATTAAAGGATCACTTCCATAAGTGATCCATAGCTGATCACTTATCTAGAGAATAAGTTAATTGTAAAATTCTCCAGATAACGCAATTTATTACAGTTTATTATAACAATGCATTAATTTATGCGACACAAAAATTTCAAACTGTTGCTTAAGAAGTGGACCAAGAGGGTCTGTATTTTTAAGGTGCTTTCTGAGATATTTAGACATCAATAGCAGTGGAGCAAGTGCACAGACAGAGGAAGCGACGGTAAGAAAGGCAAAAGATTGCAATGAACGTTGTTGAGATAAACCGAGAGCTCTAAATAGAACACTGACCTGGCGAGGCTTGACCGGTGGTGGAGGACGAGTGGAGGGCGCGAGGGCTGCGGGTGCTGCCGTAGTTGGGGGCTGTTGATGAAGTGAGTGTTGAGGCTGCCAGGGCAGCCCTGTGCGTCCCAATGTTCCCTGCAGTTGCTGTTGCACCTGTTGCTGAGCTTGCTGCTGGTGCTGCAGTTGCTGTTGACTGCTGTTGTGCTCGACTGTTGGCGTAACTCGAGGAAGCGCCGAAGCGACTGAAGAAATCTTCCGAACTGTCTGTGAAATGAGCGACTGATTATTCGGCTCTTATTTTTTCGGTTCAGTTAACTTAAACTACGACTCTAATTTTCGTACGTGATTTCGACGATAAAGCATTGAAAATGCCTAATAAGTTGCAGATATTATATAGACTGCAAATGGCTAGAATGAACATTTTTATTTTTATATGTGTACTAGCTTTATAGTCTTTCAGTTATAGTTTGGAGATTTCATATTTTAAATTTCTCATAAATATAAAAACATCTGCAGTCTAATTCTAATATTACAAGCTACTTTGAGTCATATATTAATAGTGAATTGGGATTACGAAAATCAATTGTTAGGAATGACGACATTACCTGACTTAACAGGCCAAATTTCAAGAAGATACTTGAGAACTGCTATTGGTTGTTGGAAATCCAAAGGCGGTCCGTTCTCTTCAGAATGTAGCATTAAAACTGGTCCAAAACAGACTGCCAAACTTGCTGGTGACATCTTATTACACTGTGATACTACCATTGCCAGATGGTCCAGCAAGTAGATTAACGTACACTGTTGAAAGAACAATTAATTATTATTTTCTCTAGGTATATGCATGGGAAGTTTGAGATTAGATACTTACCCTGTTCACCTTTGGTAAACAGTCGAGTATACTGAACATGAGTTTTGCGTTGCCTTGTGGATCATCCGGTAGACAGACGGCCAATGCATCGACCATCATCTGATAGAGGCACCTCGTGAAGAGTGGTTCTGGAAGTTCTCGCAAGTAATCCTTCAGTACACCTAAACAATAATTATAAATCACCATTACAATTAAAGTGTATCTCTTACATTATTATTATTATTAATATTAGAAATAATTATTAAGGGAAACTTACCAGTAATTACGTTGATATCTGGTACATTGTCAGGCGACAGGTTCACTGAACGAGCATTCCTTTCAAAAGCCTCCCTAAGTATCCTTTTTTTCGTAGCTGATCCACAGAGCCTGTATAGACCTAAGCCACCAAGTTTTCATTGACAAACTGTCCAAACTCAACAGTATAGAAATTGAACTTTGTAAATGGTAAAGACATATCTCACCAATGATGTCAAGACCTCTTCTTTCAACTTCTTCGACACAACGCCATACAATTATGGGCACATTTGGAACACCCATGGCTAGGGCGGTAGAAACACCTCCAGGAACTCCACCAGTCTTGCTCTCCCGACTCACCTAATCCAAACCATTATCATTTTTCAAATTTATATATCATAACTTCAAAATGTTGAACTTACCACTGTGTCAAGGTCAACTCCGAAGAGTGGCGCCACTCTGGTAGCCAGAGATATGACTGGGAGTCCTCTCCTTCGGAATGTCTGCTGAGCATCCGTATATCTCAGTTTTAGATAAATTGTGCCACGTGGTTCGACTTTGACAGCTAGCTGGTGAACTGGTGATTCTTTCAAGAGGGTCGCCAGGTGCACAGATCCTTTGTAACAAAGCTTGTGCCTGTACTGTGGATCCCAGGAATAGACCAGCAAGTCTAACTGCCGGTTGCCAACGAGGTCCAGCTCGAAGGTTTCGTCCCAGTCGAACATTAAATCGCCAGTTCGCATCACTGTCCTCGCCTTGTGCACCCTATCGCACTCCAGCACGCAGTAAAGGTCTCTCAAGCCGCAACTAGCTGTTATATTATCCAAACAATAAAGGTATTTCGCCATTTTTCAAATTTATATATGGTAACTTTAACCCTCAAGCTTTGATTCTTAAAGGTTTTTGTGAAAAGAATAGCTCGAGACTTAAAGATAGTATATAGTACTATCAAACACTTTCTAACATTCGAGAGTGTCAGGTAGTAGGAATCACTACAGATTTAAATTAAAAATAATTGAATTTTAAATAAAGAAAATAGAATAAAATGGAAATAATTTAATTTTACTAGATATTATGTTAATGCGATTAGTGATTGTGCAGTGGAGAAATAGTCTAGGGGATGTGCAGACTCCCGAACGTACCTAAATTAGGCTGACCTGATGGTGTGGAAGGTGTAGTGGCCGCTGAGGAGGATGTTGTTGAACGGAGGCCACGACCTGCCAGAAGATGGACCCAAAGTAGTCCACTAACACCACCCGCCAGGTCACCACTGCTGGTTTCCCCGAGCGAGCTCAAAAGAGAGCTAGTCGAGCTCGGAGTTCCAACAGTCGGAGGTTTTTCTATCTTATACTTAAGGAACTCTGTACAAAAGACATTATAACATTAATTAAACTTTTTACGATCAATATTGATTTTAATACTCACCTGCAGGATTAATATCTAGCAGTCTTTGATCCTGAGTTCTGGTAGGTGTGGGGGTAGGTATGCTTCGGGTGGACTCCAGATCCAGCAGATTCCTGATTCTTCTGACCGACGTTGCCCTCTGGGTGGCGGAGCTGCTCAGTGACGGTTTCTGACTTGTCAAGGACGTACGAGCACTGGATGCAACCGAGGCCGGTCTTGGGTTCGCTGTTCCACGATGACACGTCGAACTGATCGCTGTCGATGCTCTTAAGTTGGCAAGATTCACTTGCTGAGCAGAGGCTGATCTTGTTGACAAACGATCCAGCGTGCTGGACAATGGTCTGTACGTCCCATAGCTTCCATATTCACCCTAAATTTTAAATAAATTAGTCAAAATTTAGAAACTGATCTAAAAAGTTTATCAAAAAAGAATGTAATTTTTAATGTATGTGTTATTTACTTGATTTACAGCTGCGTGGATGTTCTCTGCGCTGTAAGTGTAACGTGGTGGTCTAGTCGTAGTGGCCCTAATCTGCTCGTACAATGCACTGGTACTCGGCGTTCGACTCAGCCATGC
This sequence comes from Bombus pyrosoma, assembly GCF_014825855.1. Lineage (NCBI taxonomy): Eukaryota > Metazoa > Arthropoda > Insecta > Hymenoptera > Apidae > Bombus > Bombus pyrosoma. The sequence continues at coordinate 3,995,773 of NC_057785.1, read as the reverse complement.
TCGGTACTCATCTGATGTGAACACACTGGGTGATGACGGTATTCTTCCTGACATTCCAATCAATAGAATTCTCAATTTTATGTTCAAAATACTAGAATCGACTCGCTACTTGAATTTTAAACTAACCTCTATCGCGTCTAATGGAAGGTAGTTCGGGCGCTGATAGTGCTCCGTCACTATCTTCCTGATCTATTAGTCCAGATGCTACTGTGCTAAGTCCAGACCTGAGACCTGGTTGCTGAGGCAACGTTCTGCCACTACGAGGCAACGAATTCGATCTCAAGCCTAGAGAAAGCATAACTTCAATTTTAAAGTCTGTTCACGATCACACGTGAGCAACTAACTTTGTTAAGATGTAGAAGAAATAACTAACCTGAGGAACTCTGACCAATCTGTGATCTCGATAGGGTGGCAAGATGCGAGACAGCACTACTCTGAGGCGGATTGTTCATATTGTGCCTGTAGTAATAATACGCCGACTTGGGCGAACTCGAACAGGTTGCTTCAGTGTCTGAAGCATAATCCAACGACGGTCGGTGCCTCCTGGTTAGAGTACCAAATTGACCTTGTCTCTGAGTAGTCGACGTACTGTCTCCCTGAGTGCCATATCTGGTGTTGTATCTCAACGCAGATGTTCCTGTTAAAGAAACGTCACAAAATATGAGTCTAAAGTTAGGAAAACAGTTGCGTAAATGATTTTAGTGTAAAGTGGCGGACCTGACTTCAAGCTGGATCTAAGAAGAGTATGTCGAGCTGGAGTGGTAATACTTGTGTAATCAACGCGAGGTAAATGTTGATCTGAACCGCTTCTAGGCATAATTCTTCCACTTCCAGAGTGTTGGCCATAACCATAATGCGATGGCTGAGTCTGACTAGACAATCTGCTGCCAACCGACTGCATTCCTGCGCCCGTGGACATTCGACGACCACCATTTGAGGGCATAACTGGCCCCGTGTAGAAGGAGTGTACCTAAATTCAACCGAATTAATTAATTTATGTTCCCTCTTTTACAATTTTCTCTTATTTTCCTTTCATATCGCAATCGATTATTCGTATAACACTTGATCTGTATTTTTTAATAGAAGATATTTACGTTATCTATAGGGATAAATTAGGAAGTCGATTGTGATCAAAGGAAAATATAATTAGATATTGCCATCATGATTGATAGATCTCTCTATATAGATTATAATACACTTTACATAGAAATCCACATATCACTATGATGGACTATGACGACCACGGATCGCCACGAGAAGAGACAATACTCAGAAAGAAAGAAAAAGAAAGAACGAACATACAGAGCAAAGCTTACAAGGCAACAAAAAGTGGAATTACGTTATAAGTAGCGACAGTTGTTTTGTTCCACCTGAACATTGAAAAGTATTTATTGTCTTCGTTTAATTTTCTATTATTAAATCTTTTACATTACTTCTTCTTCCTAATATTATGGATATATAGAGTATAAATACTTATTCATTGTCCAGGTGATGCACGGTGCAGGGGATTGCTGCATACACAAGTCTAGATATCAAGAAAGAGTTAGTGGTTTCTTTACCTTTGTGAAATCCTGGTTAATATCAACGTAGCATTCATTCATAGAACCGATTAGTCATGTGAAACACGTGGTCGAAACACGAGCGAGCTGCGAACCGTCTACTCTCTAAGTCAATTTCAGACAATCTTTCAAGCAATTTAATAAAAGAAACTCGTGGTATTTTGTTTTATTAGAAGGATTTGAAATCGAGACGGTGCACAGCATTACTGATCATTATCAGGAGTGTCTCGAGTCATTGCCACGAATTCACCACTTTCTTATTCGAATCGCTATCGCAATTGAAGACAGAGAAGGGCAAACAAGTGTCAACTTGGTGCAGACAGGTATATGAAAGGGTGCTCGATCCACATCGTCTAGAACATCTATGTGATCTATATTCAAACGCAGGTGGAGATTTAATAACAAAACGCCAAATTGTACATTAAGATATTGCATTCTTCTCCAATATCGTAACTTTTACGGTGGTTAAACTCCCTTTCCTATATCTTCCTTGCAAAGTTTATCAATATCAATTTCTCTTATTTTCTCAATCTTAATTCTTGCTTGAACTTTATGTAATCGAATGTTTTTCATTTAATAAAACCTCGACCTGCGTCAAAGTCCCGAAGAGCAAGTAAAACATTACACAGGCTTACTTTTTCAGCTAAACTCTCCAAAGTTTTTGGGTATCCACGCTCATAAGGCTGGAAGTGTTGCGTCGTAGAGGGTTTTGGCTGATGTGTGATAACAGGAGGTGGTGGTGGTTGATACGACCAGTGTCCCTCCGGTCTGGAGTTGTAGTATAAATCACCGTTGCTGGAACCTAGGTCTTGACTGGAGCCTAGACCCGACAGACCTAATCTAGACCGGGAAGGTAGCATCTCACGACCGTCGCCACGCCTACGATTGCCATCCCTGGAATCAGAATACAAAAACTGTATCAACTTATGATTACAATCAACAAATGGAGTTTTAATTAGATTTTAATGGAATTTACAATAGATCAGTCCAAGCAATGTGATTAATAATTAAAGTTTCCAGGAAGTGAATAGCAAAAGTTTGATAAATATCTAAATAAATCTTCCATCGTAAACTTTTTTTATATTTAATTATTTGCGAAATAACAGGCTTGTAATTATCTCGGAAATCAAACAAATATTATCGTTACTTTAAAAACTGTAAGAAAATGGCGAGATTAATATTGGGACTAAGAAAAGATTTCCTTCTCTGGGTAGCCATATTTAATTCCTATCTAGAATTGTTTATTTTTTACAATTAGTACAGCATAAATGTATATGTATATGAAATTTCACAGAAGATGTACTTGTAAGTACCAGTAGAATTCTAAGTATATTAGATACTATAAAATATTTTTGAGACATAATTACCTGACGTGGTTACTCGTTGCATGGTCGCTCTCATCTTCATTTAGCTCCCTCTTGATCACCACAACCGGAGGCGCTTTGTGCTCGGTCTGACGACTATGTGAGACTGGCTGATGCTGGCCATGCCTAGTCGCCAGGACGAGCCTCCTGGGTATAGACATAATGATCACGACATCGTCCAGGCTCATGTGCGTCACATCGACCAGATTTACTGCTAGGATTTCATCCCCAACCTAAATAAAACATATTTTTATGTAAATTATTTACATAAAATATTACTAAATTTAGAAATAATCATGATTAAAAAAATAAGAATCTTTTCTTTATACACAGAAGATAAAATAAGAAGAACATTCTGAAAGAAATGGACTCACAGATTTATGTTAAATATAAGCTATCAAATAGTAGATTAATTCTTCTTTCTACGAAATCAATTTATTCTATTCATTGTCTTGTGAATCTTCTTTTCAGATAGCTCCTCATATATATTTCGGAGAAGAAATCAGTGAGTCTCATGATTTTCATTCCCACAAGAATAACTGCAGTAAGTGGCAAGCTTAAATTGGCTATACTAGAACTGCAATTAAGGATTCAAGGAAAAGGATGCTTCCTAACCTTCAGGCAGCCGCTGTTGTAGACTGCGGTCTCCAGGGCTATTCTCGAGATAAAGACACCGTCGTTTCTGTCGACGCCATTGCCCTCCCGTATGTACAACCCCAGCGTCTGGCCTGGCCTTTTGATTATCTCGACAAAGTGGATGGGGTGCTTTGGATCCTAGAACACCATAGAAATAATAAAATATTTCTTATAAATAGTACTTCAAGAGCATTATGGGAAAAAACGGGAAAATTTGTTGATTAAATTTATTGCTTCATTATATAGTGGCAACTAAGTTATGAACTAATAAATTACTGTCTTAATATTGGATTTTTTTGTGTTCAGAAGGAGGTACGTGGGACGAAGGTTGATATTGTGCTTTTTTTAGATGACGAAATGGCGATAAGAAGATATATATGGAATAAAAATTCTCTTCCGGCTTCTTAGAAGATCACTTTTTAAGTTTAAAATTTTTTTACAAAGATCTTTTATATTATTATAGCCTTTAAGGAATATTTTTCAAGTTTGAAGCTTCTTTTATTGTCATATTATTATTAGTTAAGAAATTGAGGTTTCGTCTTCATAGATGAAGAAATAGATTTAATTTTTCTTATCCAATTGGGAATTTGGTATGATGTCACACCTGCATAGCAATGAACTTCTTCGCCGCCTCGGACGCCTGTCTGCCCATCTGTCGTGGCTCGATGACTCGGACGACCATCTCACCCCTTCGTTCGACAGCTTCGAGGGCCGCTGCTGTCGAGGCGTCATGATCGTTCTCGACGGTCTCGATCTGTTTGAAGATCTCTGTGCTGATTCCACTCACCTGCAACGACAGGTCCTTCCACTTCAACCAGCATGTCATGAACAGGCACTCGAATAAAAAATATTCCATGAAACTGTTCCAATAACCATTTCTAAAAAAATATTCTCCAATTCATATTGTACTTCTAAAATTTTTGATAGTAATATTATAAATTTTAATATTCCAAGGAAAATATTTCTCAATTCCAATAATTATTCTTTTAAAATTATTCGTCAACCAATATATTTTTTATAAAATTGTAATTTCAACATATCTATAGCCTAAGTATTTCTTAAATTCTCCCTGTTCCTTTTTATAATGGCTATAGATTGTTGTATATATTGTTAGAGTTATTGCTGAACAGCTTCATGAAAAAGGTAAATTGGCCTGATAGTTTTCTCTAATCTGATTCCCTGTTTCAGTTGCTTTCCTCTGTCTACTCTCATTTTTGAAGTAATTGGGTTTATCAATTGCCTCCTTGGAGACCTAATCATCCCCTTGGATCAGGATATGTTTGGTCTGGAAAACAGCAGGATATCTAGCTTTTCCTATGGGACATTATAAGGAACCAGGATTTTAATCTCTTTCACTGACAACGAGGTAGGATAACCAGAAGAAAAAAGGTAAGATTTTAGTACATGTATATAGATTGCTGAAGAGCAAAAATGTCATGGAAGTCAGTACCTTTCTGAAATCTCCCTGAATCACCATGGGGGGTGGTTCCTTGGGGCGCAACTGGTTGGCAGGTGCTTGCCTTCCAGGACTTGCGCTGATGTCTGTCACTTCCCCCCGGCCCTCCTGCATCAAAATTAATGTATGATTAGTTTCACTTTCGTAATCTATTTTGTATTATTAATTGCTTGGGCAAGCTAATAGGTGTTTATAAAATTTTATAATTTGGCAAAATAAAATTTGGTATTATAATCAGCATTACTTCTTTTCACGATGTAACTGTAAAAACGATGTAATTGTAAGGATTTTTCATCATACAGGATTCCTGACTTCATTATGGAGACGCTGCAAAGCTATTCAAAGTATCTTAAATGAAAAACATAGAAAAGTATAAAGAAATTTATTGCAGTAAACAGAAAGGAAATTTCTAATTCATGTCATAAATCTAGGATCATGCGTCTCCCTAAATGATCCTCAATAAAATCACGAATAATCTTGGAAAGAAATCAAAGGAAGTTTCGAAGTACTAAGAGAAAAATTACAAGGGGGCGAAAATAACAAATTGAATTTTTAAAGATAAACATAATAATGGAAAATGAAAATGTTTGGTGCACGAAAGGTATCAGGGGGATTTCCCTATCAGCTTAAAAGCTATAGCAAATCGGGCTAAATGGGAGGGGAATTTTCTTCGCGGCGGTTGCATGCGAGATTCAATCAGTGTGCTGATTAGAGGCTCGTAAAAATTGCAAGCGTTCTCTCTCCCAGCCGGCTTTTACCTGTGAAATTACGGACAATCAGAGATGCACGCGCTTCAGAGGATCCGCCGAAAATAGAAACCGCTTTGTCGGTCACCGATGCAAAGGCGCCTACTCACCACTACTCACTGCTGCCAACCCAGGGCCGGGAGAGATAATAATCAACCCCGTGCAAACATCGGTCTACCATCCTCAATTTTCCCTTTTCTCCTCGTTCAGACGAAATTAGACGGCTTATTATTAATTCGGTTTCCAGAACCACGGATTTAATTGGTTGCTAAATTTTGCATGACTAATTTAGGAATTCTACAGCAATTGGTGACGAGATTGTACATTGATTCAGACTGGCCCCCTTCGCCCTATATTTTAGGACATTATTGGTAAAAGTAGAGATTCTACAGTGGACTTCATATTTTTCTACTATAGCTAGTAATTAAGTCTTTGGTTATGGTATTTTAGGAATTAAACACAATTTTGATATATGAATATGTGGATTGTCCCTAGAGTTTCTATCCCATCTAGTCATTTCTAGTGATAAAAACCTACTTGTGTATCCAGTTGATAATTAAAAAAATAGATTTGGTCATTTCACAAATACACTTTCTATTTGGAAACTGGACCAATTTGGAAATCAAATTGAGCTAGGTATAAAAATCATTTAACCGGTGCTTAAATATTCCGCCAGTTGATCGTTTCTTCCTTGGAAGATACTTCACAGTGTATAGTGAATTGCCTCAATTGTACACATCTTGAAACCAATAAGCTACCTTGAGCTGATCAGGGTATGCAGAGGTTCCGTTCAATGCTAAGAAACTATATGCACAAGTACCCTGATAGAAGTCATTAAGAGTAATAAACAATGCTGGGGAATCAACCGCTTGTTACAAAAGCTGCTTCAATTAGAATTAGCCAGAAATGGCAACGTTTCCCTCTTGTTCTTTCATAGAACTTAAATCTCCATAAAGATCTCTATTCTGCTACTTTGTCATTGAGGAGTAATCTAGCTGAGGATGTGGTTATATGATCAATATGTCACGGTGCGTTCCTAATTTCTAACAAATTCATAGACAAATTTATACAGTGATTTTTAGTTAATTCCTGGGGTTTCTAGGAACAATACCCAAAAATTTCTAAATATGGTAGCATTCAATATTCAAAATTCAATATTAAGAGCATCAATTCAAGAACTTTGAGCGACATTGTTAAAAAAGGAAAATTATTTTCTCAATATTACTTCTAGGCCAAAAGTATATTGTATGATATACAGTATCCCATACAGCATTCCATATAGGAATTCAGATGAGAATCTCAAAGAGTAATAAAGATACTAATCACAAGCTTCAAAATTTTCTCTTCCGATGAATGCTGTCATCCACCGATCAGAACCCAGTTAATCTGTTCTTCTTGTACCTCAGTTTCATCGTTGGTCGCTCTACATACCCACACTCCTATAAACCCCTAACACCATTACTACTACACCCGTATTCTCGCTTCATGCGTATCACATTTACTATCCTCTTTACAAGCATCCTACATCTAGTCTATATCCAGCACGCGAGTAGCCGGCACACGTTCCACATCGTAAGAGCTTCTCTATCTCTCTCTCTCTCCCTTCGTTCAAAGCAGATCACGCGATCCGGAAACGCACCCCGTGGAGACATGTGAAGAGCACTAGCCACGCGGCGGAGCCGCACATCCGATCACAGAGGGACAATAAAGACATCCACACTTGCGCGGCCGATTTGCAGCCCCTTTTGTTAGACGTGTCCTCAGGAAGGCCGGCGGCAGCGGCTAGGAGCTCTTCAGCCTTGGTCGTGCAGCCCTCAGCACCCCTCTCCCTGGTCTCAACCGGTGTCCAGGCCCTCTGCTGTTCCTCTTTCCTCCTTCTCGAGGTATCGAGGTCCGTCGTTCTTGGGATAGTACGTTTATCCATGCGTGCTACACGAACACAGTGGGGTCTACTACAGTGGGGTCGTTACAGACCTCCGACACAACTGGGCTACCGGTCCACCCTAGCACACTATCCGGCCAGTCCACACAGGGAGACCCAAATTAGGCTTCTCTCGTTCGATGGTGAAAACCGCACACGACACCAGGGGGTCCGAACACGCGACGCAGGTACGCGAATTACCTTACGGGAGAAGAAACAGCCCGTATCACCCCTCGAGAACATCCTCGCCTACCCCATGCTGGCTAATATGGCGGGAAGGAGCGCTCAGGAGCGTACGAGGCCGCGCCTGCGCCCCCATGGTCACCACGACACCGGGAAATGGAGTGTGGGTGAGTATCGACCCGATGTGACGTCACCGTAGCCCACCACCATCCTCGACCAAACCTCCCACCCCTGTCTTAACTTACTCTGTCTCTCGCGGTGATTCTCGGTTACGCTGCCGCCCCTCGTTTGTTCCACTCGTTTTATCTCTGTCTATACGTTATAGCTGTCTCGCTCCACCGGCTGCCGGGTTTCTCTGGCTACGTCTACGCGTTCTGCCAGCTCCGTGCACCTCTCTGTGCCGTTTGATTTCTGCTATGCTCTCTCTCTCCCTCTCTCCCTCTCTCCTCCTGTGCAGGTTTTTCTTTGAATCGGGATGTGCTTCTTCTTACCGCGACTTTTTTGTTGTCGCTGATTGTTGAGTTTCTTCGATATGGTGTATCTGGTTTTTAGGTTAGGTTCCACTTGGCTTTTTTGAGATTTTGTTAGGTTCGTTTGCTTTTTGATTTATTACAAGGCTATCGATGTGTGCATCGAGGAGTTTGTGAGATCGAACAGGAATTAAGGAAGATTAAGATTTAGTGTAGTATATTAAGTGTTGATAGATGTTTTTTGCAGAGCAAAATGGGAACAATTATCGAACAGTCATCGAGGAATATCAAACACATATTGGGATCGTTGAGGGATCCTAATCACCTTCGACTGTTAAGAACACGTATCTACTGTGACCAAAGACTAATTCTTTTTCACAATATTACGAAAGAATTCCTTGTACTATGTGATGCAAAATTGAACAGAGTCTTGGAGAATATCGTGCAGAACAGATTTCCTGCTAATCTGAGAACCTGTTTCTCACCAGCATCTCCTTTCGTCTTGCAGCTCGCCTGATCCAACCTAGACTCTATCAGCTCTTCTTCATCATCCAGAACTATCAATACTCTTTTGTGCTTGGTCCTTTCTCCTCCTCTTCATTTCTCACGATTTACAACCATGTTCCTTCTTCCATCTTTCATACTCGCCTCAGAGAACAGATCCTCGTCATCGATCTTCCCATTATTTTTACTTCGACCCATTTTACCCTGCTTCGAGGATATTCATTTATCCGGCTTTTATTTCGCGAAGCAGCCCGTTCTTCTCTAATTGCATCCAACTCGCCGCGTCTCTTGACATCTTTCTACCATTCCCAACAATTCGTTTTATCCACCCGACACGCACACAGAACGGTTGTACAGTTCCCGATCCCCTGTGTGCTTCTTCCTTTATGTAAGCCATAAACGCTTTTCTCTGTCTGCATTGCTATTCTTTCCAACTTTCCCCACCGCAAATCCTGCCTCTTCTCTGGCTGTAAGTTGCTTATTCCTTCAACTGCTGATTAGTTGCAACGCTGTTTGACTTTACACAGAAATGGTCCAATCCTAGTTCCTCTGTCTGCCAACTTAACGACACACAAATATTATTATTTGAATGTTGTCGTGGATCCTTTGTCTCTGGTGTTATTTGTAATCTGCTTGTTTAATTAGAGGAATTTATAATGTCACAAGTTAGGCAGGTCGTTATTTTAGGACCTTAGTCTAAAGCCGGAAAATTTTGTTATAGCGATATACTGGTTTTGGTATAGTAATCTTTGCCATGGTAATCTGTAAAATGGAACATAATTAAGGTAATCCTGGCATCTTTATAGCTTTTAAAAATTTGGTTGATAAATTTGTAAGTCAGGTCCTTTCTTCATTTAATTTCTGTAAAAGTCGGGGATAAAAGATGGTTTATAAAAAAACATATTGGTCATACCCTTTGCTACAACTTCTTTTCGTTTCATCATCTTATCATGTGCAGAATCTTGGCTCTTTCTACCTTGGTTCCGCTCATAATTTTCCATTTCCTCCGTCCAGCCAGCTCTAATCTCCGATTTCTCCACCTAACCAACCCTAATTCTCACTGTCTTCATCCTGTTTCTCCACGTATTTATCTCTCACGTGGCTCCTTGTCCCTCTACCCGGCTTCTCCTCCGTTCTTTCTCCATCGAGCAACTCCTACAGGGTTCGACAACCCCCTCCACTATAAAATCTCGTCGTCTCTCGCCTCTGGCGAGGAGGTGCAATGGCTCGTACGCGTTTGCACGTAGTAATGTTACCCGTGACGGAGGTGCTGATGGTGGTAACGGTGGTGTTAATGGTGGCTGCGCTTCCAAGCTGTAGGAAGAATGTCTGTAATGGCGCTAGCGGACCTCACGGTAATGTTTCGCTTCTCTGATTGCAACCGAGTCACTTCCACGAATTCTGCATTCATTGGTAGGGTCCAGGTTAATCGTCTAAGGTCCCAGGTTCTTGCTTCTTGCGACAGATCTATTTTGTATTCTGTGAAATTATTTTGGAGTGGAATTTGGAGGTTAGGTTTAGAAAATTCGCGTATGAATGCGAGAATACATTTATTTATGGTATTGATGATGCAGAAAGAAAGCTCTGTTGGAAGATTTTTCTTCTAGTAGCAAATTCTTTTGAAAGCACGACTACTGATGCATAGTAAAATATAACCATTTGTTATCAGAGTATACAGTAGAAAATACTGGTTTATCGTTAGATATACAAGAGCATATACTCATAACGCTTACGTATGAGTCCGTAGATGCATGGGTAGAATATCCTCGTACATCTTTAGAGCCATAGTGGAAAGTACTCGTTTGTTATCAGACACACAGTTGGATATACTCGTAAAGCATAGGCGTGTGCCTTGAAACACGCAGTAGAAGACACTATACGTCGTCAGACGCACAGTGAAATATACTCGTAAGGCATAGGCGTGTGCTTTGAAACAGACAGTAGAAGACACTATACGTCGTCAGACGCACAGTGGAATATACGCGTGACGCATATGCGTGCGTCATTGGGTGCAAACGTATTATTAAAGGGTATTACAACCTCGAACTTTGTTCTTTTTTTAATCAGTGAATATTAAACTATGAAGTTAAAAATAGAATGTTAATGAGGGCATTTTAAAAAATTCCTCTTCCATAGATTACGAGTAGATACTGGTGAATTTCAGGATAATTATTTGTATCGAAATATGAATATTCACATATTTCAGCAAAGTGTTTTCGAAATCACGCGGAACTGGATTTTGGGTCAGATACAAATCGAGGTCGAGCGAACACTCTGGAAAGCAATTCTCTTCCATATACAAACTCTGGGAACCAATTATTTTCTCATTATCCTTGCTCCTGGCAGCCCGTGAAGCAGCCAGAACAAAAATGTTGTCGTTTTCTAAAATAAAACGATGAAAATAAAACTTCTATTATACTTCATTCACAAATCACTATATCTTCCCTTATGTTTATGGGATCAGAGTCATCGAAGTTTATTTAGGAATTCGTGTCATTAAATTCATCAAACAGAATTAATAAATACCAAAATTCATTTAGAAATCATTGTTCCAAAAGTTTCATTCAGAAATCACTATATCTTCCATAAGATCGCGTTCAACAACCTGGTGAATTGTCTTAGAGGCAACCATTAATTTTTTTCAGTTTGTACCGAACAAGCACCGTGTTTGGAAAATAAAATTTCCTCTCGTTTTCCAGCCGTCATAAAAACCAACGTCTTTTTTTCCTTTCGAACGAAAATACAGGTCATCAAGGTCTTTTATTCTCTCTGTATTAGGCAAATTATTTCACGAGGAATTAATTTGAATGGGAGGTGGAGAAGGGAGGTTGGGCACTTTTTCTTCGGCGTGGCTGGTATTAGAGCGTGGCGTTTCATTGAGTTTCGAACGAAATTGTTGGCGCAGGCGTGACGACCTTTCCACAGGAACGGCCGGATTTTACGTGTCCTGTGCTGTGTGTCCACGCCTCCGCCTCGTGGATCCTCGTTTTACCGTTGTTTCAGCGTTTTAACGCGATTAACCACGGTCCCGGTATCGAGAACCCTGTTGGATCGCTTCGCTGATCGCGACTGATTTTTCAATCTTCCATCGTCTCTCTTTCGACCTAACTTACACTGACTTTTCTTCATTTGGATTAGGTTAGGTTAGATTAGGTTTCGCAAGGGGACTCGCTATAGAAGAAAATTTGAAACTAGTACCATATATTACTGACAAAAGTAGATGTGAGAATTTAACGGACTCTTCATTTACTTTGCGTCTGAGTTAGGTTTAGTTCCAGTTAGATTTATCAGGGGGATTCACCTTAAGGAACAATTCTTGAAAATAGTGTCATGGAAGAATAGTTTAATAGATGTTTCACTTACTTCAGATTTGGGATAGATTAGGTTTCGTAAAAGAACATCTTTCAACATAGTGTCACTATAATATTACTTACAAAATCATGCAGGAGTAGTCAAACATCTCACTTTCTTTGAGTTAGGTTAGGTTTCGTCTAGAAAGAAGATCCTTTAATATTGTATCATATATCATTAGTAAAAGCATATTCAAATATTCAAAAATAATGTGAAAAATTCTTCACCAAATAGAATCAAAGCATTAATAAATTTAATATGATCGAGAAAAGTAAAAGAGAAAAAACTGAAAGAGGAGATTTATAAATCATTTCGGTTTCGCTAATCATTCACAGGGTCAGCGCAGTTTTAACGCAGCGTGAAGCGTTAAATGAATTACTTTCAAAGCTTCAAGTGGCTATTTCGTGGCTGACGGAGTGTGGAGAAGTGGGCAGCTCTGGGATAGAGAGAGAAAGAGATTCGATGAAGGGTCGAAAAACGTGGAAGGAGGGCAGGGGGTTAGGTTAGTCTAACGTCGAAACGTGTCCTGCTGGGCTGGATTCAAGGCGGCCGATTTACCGCGGTTCTGTTTCAATTTGGCACCGCTCCATTGGCTCTCTCTCGTTCAAATCAACCCCAATGGAGAATAAAATGAAACCAGAACATCGATACCAAAAATTACTCGAAAACTTCTTCATATGAACGTAAGTACCTGTTCTGACTAATGCTATTGTTATCAATACGAGGCTCAGTCCAATACAAAATTATCAATCCCGAATCTAAATCTGATATAAGCAAATTTTCTAACTATCGTAGATAGAACTGATATAGTGAAATTTTAAACTGAGATATCATGATAATTTTACCATCATGTATCACAAATCATTTCTAAATTGATATTTTATTCTCTGTATGTAAGAACCAATCTTCAATATTTCCTAAATCTAACCTCAAATATTAAGTACGGTTTTGTAACACAGGACAGCAATAACGGTCAACTCTCTAGCCTAAAAATGAAGAAACCCTAAAAATCTCACAAACCAAACCTCAGTAACATCCAATTTCTAACCTAAAAAACGTACTCACATCAGCCTTGAAAACCAAAATCAAAGAAATCGGTCTTTTTTGCTCGATTAGATCAAACGATGAAAAACGATGGTGCAGTATGAAGATAGGTTGACCACGACAAAATATAGAAAAAGTGGAAGGGTGGTCGAAGGGTGCAGCGGGTAAGGGGAGGGAGGTAGCGTAAAGGTGGAACAGCGTAAAGCTACGCTGCTGCGCGTAGTAGCCCGGAAGTATCAGTAGTAAAACGTAGTAGTAAGTAGTAACGGCGGGTACGCAGGCGTACGCACGTTCGGCATCGTTCGGGGTCGAAAAAATGTACGGCGGTGGGAGAGATTCGAGGACGAAAGGGAACGAGAAGGAGGATCGTTTGTGGTCCACTGGAAGGAGATGCAGTGATAGTGGTGGGGATAGGTTGGAGTTATAGTGGGGAGAGTAGTGCCTGGGTGGTGGGAGAAAGGGGAAGTAGGACGGACAAGGACACCGGAGGAGAGGAATGGGAAGGTTGTGTGGGATGGCCGGTTGATGAGAAAAGATGTGTAAAAGAAGAAAAAGAGCTCGAAGCATGCATGGAAGAAGAAAAGATGAAAGACGAGGGGGAAAACTGAGTAAGGATAAATGAAGTATGCTTTGCAAGAGAGCAAACTGTGGAAGCTTAACCCATTAAGGACTTGTGGAATAATGCGTAAATGCTACGTTATTGGAAAAAGGAGATAAAATATATATGTGTTTTATAGAATACTAGATAAATTGGAGGTATGAAAGATGTTTCCATGATTTGAGAAACTAGGTGGTTACGGTGGTATAAATATCTTGATTTCTGTATATGGAATTGTAGGATATAGATAGACGAAAGTATAGTGAAGAAAGGGATATTAAAAATATTTTTGAAATCATCTTCCATAATCTCAATGATGAAACAAAAGAATTCATTGAAATAATTTGTCTAACGAAAAAATAAGGATAAAATTTTGTATTAATGCGATCTGTATTTTTAATGGGTTAAAGAATGGCATATAAGAAGGAGTGGGAGGCGAGAGCATTCTTGGGAAAGAAGAACACCGAATGTTAGGCCAGACTGGGCAAGAACAACTGAAGTATACTCAAAAAGGGACGCGAAGTATATAGAGAAAGGGCAGACGGTACAAAAATTATTGATGTGTACTTTGAAGAAAGACAAAAGAGATAAAAGAGGATAGGCAAACACGGTAGGGGCAAAGAATTGGAAACGGAAAAATGGATTCCAGATAAAACAATGAAGAAACAAGAAGAAACAAAGTCGGGGTTCAAAGAAGAAACAAGAAACGATCCTACATGTAAGGAAAGGCTTACATGCACTCAATGTGATGTACAGAACAATCAGAAGAATGTACGCTGGATGCCATCTAAAGAAAGACACATAGGTGGATAAACTTTAGTTTGGAGTAGATTAGCATTAGGTTCACATTTTGCTCTTTCTTAGTAGTGAACAAAAGAATCTTAGAAATATATAAGGATACAATATTTGAACACCTACGTATCGTTTCAACATCCTATATAGACAAAAAAAAAGACTACAGAAGAAATTAGACAGTCCAACAACAGGGGATAAAAAAAAGGGATCCAATTTCACGAATATCCAACGTGACGAAAACCTATATATATATATATATACCTTCCAGAACAGAATCTTCCTAACCTATAACTATCTACAAAACCTTCTTCCGCTATTACAAATGTGCCCGAGATGCCTACAAAAGTGTTTGACCCTACATCAAAATTTAGTCAGCTACATATTTTCGTAACACCTTATATATGGGAAAAGAAGTTAAAGAAGAAACTAGACAATCGAAAGACGGGGAAGAAGGGTAAGAAGAAGAAGAGACAGACAGAGCCACAGGAAAAATTCAGAAACAAAGGGCAGTCAGTACGAGGAGAGGGATGGTTCCTGCAATACGATGCTCGGTCAACGCGCCTGCGTCTCACGATCCTGAAGTAGCTTGAACTGAACTGAATTCATCTACTGTGCACTCTCTCTCTGCCTCTACACATACGCGCGCACATAAACGCGCACGCGCCTGAACGAAGGTGTGTGGGTGGAGCCACACTCTTCTTTTTCACTCGGTCTCGAACCCTCTCTGTCCGGGTGTTTGACCACATTTCTATACTGGGTCTCTATGTGCGCGCGCTATCCCCCTCTGGAGGTCGATGCACGCCAGTGTGCACTCACTATATGTCTACCCGGTCTATGTACATACGGGAGTACGGTGAGAAGTACGTACGCAGCTAAGTACAGGGGGGCGCCTGTAGCCCGTATGTACGCAGCCAAGTACGTACGATACGTGACATATATTGCGCCAATGTACTAGCTTTTTACCAAGTTAATACGGCTTCTAAGCGAGCCGTTGATTGCAACAAAGCTGCGTGTCCAATTTTTTCGCTGTAACGGATTCATCGCGATTCCTCCACCTTTTTTAAGCTACTGGATAACTTGGTACTATTTACTGCCGGATAATTTGCGCTTAAAGCGGTTACAGACTCTTATTAGATCCTAGTTATTTTTTGATCTTATTTAAAATTTTAATTTTAGATGCTGGTTTTTGAAAGTGGACGTTCTAACGATAATATTAATAACCCCGATCGTAAATTATCCGGTTTCTTCGTTAATCTTTCGTGTCCTAAATTTATCTGAAAGATTTTTCTTTTAATAGTACGTTTCTTCAAAGCAAATAGACGTCGCATGTATTTGCGTTTCTAGACGCGGATGTGTTGAACCATTGCATAAGTTAGGATCTTACTGATCTTTAGAACCTACAGTCTACATGGTTCTTAAAAATGGGAATCCCAATTGTAAAGGTAATGCGAGCTCGGATATGGGAAATAGGCAGGAGGGTCACCATAATTCTTTACAACCAATCAAATTTATGAAATAAAAGAAGCGTTTGAGGTTTGTATTACTTAATGGTCCTCAGATTTTAATAAACTCGGAGATTGCTTTCTTTGAAGAGGTTATGTTTCAATGAAGTTTTATAAAACTTCTATATACGGTTACCGGTTTAAGTGGAATCTTTCAGTGAAGGACGAATGCAATAAAATTTTCGGCAATTCCTCTTCCACCATTACAATATACACACACACACACACACACACACACACACACATACTATTCTATTTATCTTGTTCCACTTTCACCAAGCATCGTACAGTTCCTCTTCAACTAGGTCACTTTTATTGAATTCATAAAATGCTTTTGGGAATTTAATATCGATTCCAACCACTCTCACACGATGTCAGGGATGCAACACCAAAATTAATCCCTTGAACATGCCTGTTCCAATTGATATTCCTTCGATATAGATCAAATGCTTCCACAATACGAAAATCACAGGAATTCATTGTCTGGGAATTGCATTATTTCAGCAGCAGAACATGTGACTAGACATCAATTTTTGTTAAGAGAAAAGTGCAATATCTTAATTAATCTATTTTGGACTATTTCTATTAAATTTTGAATGTTCACAACGATTCGCCCCAATTGATTGTTCAATACTTTCAAATCTGGCGCTGCGACATATTTGACATAGTCCTTTTTATTATGAAAAGTGACCTATTTCAAAATGCCAGGAAACATTAAAAATAGCATAAATGATCGAGAAAAATATCGTGTATTCACCGATTATCGTTCTAGACATGAAACTCTAAACGAATACGGTCTCCCTAATGACGCAGCATGTGCGTCATGCTTTTTTCCCAAACAGAAAAAAGTTTGGGTAGTAAACTTTTCTACACTCGCATACAATGAAAAGCCATTCCACAACGTTTCTGCAGCAAACGAATCATTTGCACTATTTTTGAGCTGTAGTGGGTCTGACCTGGAAGAAAAAAAAGTATTGTACGAGGCATGCGTTACCAGAGCGCGTAGAGAGTAGGCGACATTAATAACCAGGGCACGAGCCACGAGGCCGTCAAACTTTCGCAATTAACAACGTAAATTGCTGGTAACCTTCTCGAACTAGTGAAAGAGGGGTATTTCCATAAATTAATAACGCCAGCCTGACATCGCCCTCGCGGATTGTAACCTTCGGTTTCAGCAGCAAATCGTTGACCAAACTTTTCAGAATTTGTCTACCACTTGGAGGATGCGTTCTTCCCGCAAGTCGGCTGACAACTTTCGAGAAATCCTTTGAAACCAGCTAACTAATTATTACTTGCATAAACGAGCGATTTTGAAACTGAGCAGTAGATGAACTTCTCGCTGAAGATTCCTTAGGTGGAAACTATTAATTATTAGTTTCATAAATCATAATAGGCATAGTGGTGTTGCGGGATTCGAAGTTGAAGGATCGAGTGACGGGACGTCGACCGATGTAAATATCTTTCATCTACAAGGATGTGGCAGGAACAGCAATTTATTGTTTCATATGTTTTCGTTACAATTTCTACCCGCAAAATTGTAAGAATATGCAGAAGTGCTGTAATAAATACGAATAAATTTAGCGAAATAAATTGTAAAAATTTAATATTAAAAAGGACATAATATCAATTTAAAAAAATTTATGAAGTCAGATATAGAAAGAATTTATTAACCATCAACCTAAAACATGGAATGCACAGGCAGGAAGAGAACACCAACACGTTTGAGATTACTCAGTTCTTGTCATCTTCTTATTAGGATGAAGCAAAAGGTTATGATCTTTTGAATAGGAATCGAAAACAGAGACCAAGCTGAACATAATAATTGGAAAAACAAATGAAGGGAAAGCGAGTGATAAATTTGTTATGAAACGTTCCAAGACCCAACGCATATCGGAATAATATTTCTAAACAAATACGATAATCACCTTCGTTCTATTTCCAACAATTCTCAAAAAAGGCTCTTTCTCGAAAGGAGAATTAGCGTTGTCCAATGTATATACCAAAGAGATACTGTATGTGTCTACGTCTCTAACACTCAAAAGAGTCTCCTAGAATGCGATTCCGATAAAAGGAACATTCTGAAGTGGGCTTTGGACAAGCCTGAAGAGAACTTTCGACTCCGTAGCGGAGTCGGTCACTTGGGAGATATCGGCCCCGGAATCGGCCATGGGAAAAGAAAGAGCCGCTTATTGGGTAATCCTGCTCGTCCGTGCACAAGCTACGCCTATAATCCTATCGAAGAAAAATACAGGAATATCTCCGTCTCTCCTCGATTTGCTACGCTCGAGAAAATCTTCCCAGTTTCCAGGTTTCATGTAGCCACACATACCCATTATTTATATCCTTTTCGTGATTCCATTGTTGGCATCACTGCAACAAGAAGAACCACACGCAAGTTAACGCGTGTTTCGTATCCATCATCGTTTCTTAACACTTTACCGACCGATTACCGATTAATCGGTTTTTTGTCGCCGGCAATCTTTCTCATTATTTGAGCAGTAATTTGTTATTTGGTACTAAGGTACCTTGCTCAGTTGCGTCAGTTGCGTTGCTTTGTAAGCTGCGACAGTTTTGTACCATTTTGAAAAACTTACCGTTCGCGATGAACGAAAAGAATGGTATTGGAGTGTCAGCTAGCGGTCGGTAAAGTGTTAATCTCAGATTACATCGTATCATAGTTGTCCTCTTGTTCAATTTTCCTGTACTTTTCTAGCGTCGGTGATTTTTATTATTTTTTTATTTTGAAGGGGCAACTCGTAGTCGTTTAAGCGGACAGATTCTCTCTTTCTCCGCTGTTCTTATGCAGAAGGATTTTTCTACTGTTAAACGGAGACCACGTATAGCATCGTCACGTAGTAGAGATTTAACAAACCTGTCTACGAAGTTGTTTACAGTTATCCGTAGAGATTAGGCGAGAATTGATTTACGTGGACGCGGGACCAAAAGTTGTGCAGGTCGTTTGCCCGTTGTTACGCGTACTCTACGCGCGAGTGTCGCTTTCGGCAACTACGAGTGCACTCGTTCGTTTGTTCCGCGGCTGTTTCCGAAAATCACCGCCTCGCAAATTGTCCAACTTCCGTCGGCGAGACAGACACTTTGAAAATTAATTGTCCGGCAAGAGTGCACTCACTCGGCACTTCGCACCATATTTTTCTTCTTTTTCATCTGATTTCATCGAATAATTGGAGAATCCAGGTCCGAAGTGTATTCCAAATGGCCCTTAACTGACGATGTCCTCATCGATGTTACCGATATATCTTCTACTTCCCAGTTATCATAATTTCCATTTGGCTCTGTCCCGTCAGATCATAAAAGTATCTTCCCTCCTTCGATCTTTCACAAATTTCACTGGAATAATCCGATCGTCAGAATAGAGTAACATTAATAACCGTATCTTCGATAAAGAAACTAACAAACGAACAAGCTGCTCATCCAATATAAAAGTTTGTAAAATATAATGGCGAGGATGACGAGGTGGGAGAGACGTGCAAACATTCCAGCGAATTCACAGCGGCATAATGATATTTCCAGGGCTTTTCGTTCACAAAGGTTGTTGCACCGTCCCGCATAAAAATGCGCACAGTGTCCGCCCTCCAATAGGAACCCCCGTGCTCCAACTTTTCCAATAACTTGCGTGAAAGGACTGGCTAGGCAGGTGTATGTGTGTTCCTGTGTGTATGTAGGAGAAAACTAGCGTCGTTCTAGGGGTCGACCGAGGATTAAGCATGGAATTTTCTGCGGCAATTAGGTGCTCTATCGGTTCTCCGTGTCTCTTCGACCCCGTTTCAAATGGTTTTTCAATTTAATCCTCTACGTGTAACTGTCTTATCTGGGATTTGTCGCCTTCCTTAAGATCTGTTTGACGATCGTGCTTCCACTTGCACCTATTTGTCTGCCATAAATAACCAGATAAGAAGGTGTATGGTAAATATAGATGCTAAGTGTATTTTCTGGTTAAACGGATGATTTTCAATTATTATGAAATTTTTATTTCTGTTGTAAACGTTGTAAAGAAGAACAAGGTTCTTTGAAAGCCATTATAATGATTAATTGAAACTTGTTTAAAACTTCATAATTAATTTATTCAAAAGCTCGAGCTTACTTAATGTTTCAAATGTATAGTATTTTATAGCAGCTGACAGTTGTGTTTGATAAAATTACCATTTTCTTCACTATCACAAGTACCATTATTTATTTCTTGTAATGGATATATATATATAAATTAATGATCCACGAAAGGCAAGAGTTTAGATGGAAGTCTCATTAAACTTTGGAATGCCTTCCAATATTCTTCCGCTTTGTAGCGAGATTATACACGGTGGAATTTTTTAATAAGCACATTTTCCAATGGAATTCACCAATAAAATTTCACCTTGGGTAAGATTGCCTCTCAGATTTATTACAGTGATTTCACGCGAATCGTGATATGGTATTTCCACGTACAGTCCAATACCGTGGAAAATAAAATATTTTCCAATATTTAAAATTTCATCATGCAATCTTTAACTATAGCTTCCCGTGTCTCTTAAATGTGTTGCACAGTTTTAGCCAAAATATGGCTAAATTTCGTCAACGTGAGAACTGAAAGCTGAAAAAATTAACAACCCTCCCATGATCCCTCGAATCTCCTTTTGTTTCAACTAAATTTATTGCAAAGTTTTAATCGAAATATCCATTCAATGAGATCATTTGAACGAAAATTTCAGTATCGTGAACGACTGGAAAGTAAGAAATAAGAAATTCTTCGATAATCCTCTCTAAATCTTCCTCTCAAAATACGTCTTCTCTCGTTTTTCAAATTTGTTACAAACATTTATACACAACATGTTCTCGATTTTGCGCATTTTCACAGAAATTCTACCAGCATAGAACGGTAGTTAATGTTAATAAAGGTACTGATAGACAGTGAAAATAAAAAATAGTAACAATCACAGAGACGTTTACATGAAATATTCTCAAGGAATCGCCTGACTCTACCAGCCTTTAGGTCAAACATCCTGATTGATCAGATAGGAGGAATAATGGAGATACGTAGCAAGTTCATGAAATTGGGTGTAATTGGACGAACGTGAGTAATTCAATCCGTCGAAGCATCTCGGTCAAAGGTTATAGAATGATGTCGAGAGATCGATCGCCGGTTTCTAAAGTAGATAACCGAGTGCCTCCGCTAAATGTCAAACGTGTGGCAAACTCTTTGAAAAGTTCAAGATCAAAAACGGGTAACGTTCATCCCGTTGATCTTATTGTCTTCGCTAAGGATCGTGCATTATTCCTTTCTCTCTGAAAGATCGAACTAGAAATCGAGGGGAAGCAATTTTTGCCTATAAAATTGCACAACGAAGAACGGAAACTAAAATCTGTTGAAATTTATTTGTGATTAGGTTTTTCAAGGTAATGGAACATTTTTAGAATAATTGGCGCTTCCTCGTGCTTTTCCAAATTATTACAATTAATACGTCTGATTGGGATTCATGGTTTTTGTACAATTTCATTTGGTTCTAATTTTGGAAGCGATATACAATTTTTGGGATATTTGGTATTTTGTCAAAATTAGTCGATTCTTATAAGAATGCGTGATTTTGCGAAATCAGGTTCAAACCTAATTTTCTAAAACGCAGGAAATTCTTTAATGCGAATAGTTGCTATCTTTAAAGAGACGCAGAATGTAATTTGTTAATCAGAATAATTTTAAGATAATTTTTCGGTGACACTGTGGTTGCAAAATCTGTCATAGACCGTGGCCTAAATTATTGGACATTATCGTTCGCAACCGCAGCGCATATGTTCAATTCGACGCTGCACATTGGAGATAATTTGAACGTTCGCCGACGTCTCCCGTAATTACATTATCTTCCCGAATCAACCGGAATAAATTTAGTCGCATGCACGTTGACGTGGTTTATTCCCGGGCAATCACTCTAATTGTCTTGATTTTCACCATATTCTTGAGAACACTCCTCAATTAACTCTTTGGGTTTGCTTCTACGCAATTATAAATATAAACCAAGTTATTACAATAAACAATGTATGAAAGAATTTTCTGTTATTTTTAAAATTACATGTAAATCAGATTCTGTCATTAATTGTACATATAAATCCATACTAATTGTAGCTAAGTTTACATTACACTTTATCGTCAATTTTACAGGACCATAAACTTAAACTAAGCTAAGAGGTATAGTAATTGGATAATTACGTATGTCATAAAATTTTCTATTATTCCTAAATTAGATTTAAACCAGAGTTTGTCGTTGATTATACACGCAGGACTATAGATCCGATATTAGACGATTATAACTTAGTGTAGATTGTACTTCATCACTAATTTTACAGAACCACAGAATCGAACTAAATGAGTCTATACATAGATTAGAAGATTTTGACAAGTGTATTATACCTCTGAGAATTTTCTATTTCTTCCATAATCGGGTTTGAACAAACAGCATTTTATAAAGAAACAAATATGTAACAGCAAAAACACACATTAATTAATTAATGCATAATTACCGATAGAAAATTCTGTAAATTATATGTCACAAATTACCAATATGAAAATCAGACATTGGAAACATATTTTAAGAAGAAAAGTTCAAAGTTGTTAAACCTTTCTGGATAAAAAATGATTGAGATTCTCCAAAGAAACGTAACATAAACAAATGTAGCTAATCGTCATACGGTGTCAATTGAGGATCAAGGAATTACAGAGTGACTCAATAATAAGCAAGAAAGTGTAACATTTAGCAAGAATGAAAGGAAAAGAGAAAAAGAATCCACGATAGAGTTCACGTCTGTTAAACTTTGTGCCTGTTGTATCAAAGCTAAAAACCCTCCGGATTTCGCAGATACCTTTTTCACTTATTTCTTCATTTAACATGCACATCGCACGATTGACCCATAGCATTTTTTTTCGCGATGCATATCAAAGATATCGGACACACAGCATTCCAGCGGAATCAACAGCCAACACATGTATGGAGAAGCCGAGAGAGAGGAGACCAACGAGCCTGAAATGAAACGGAGTTCTCTTCAAAGCCGAATATACGCGGCCCATTTACAATAAGCAGAGAAATCCATGTGTCCATTCGTGCCCCAGTCAGGATTATTTTCCCTACTTCATGCTCGTTTCTTCGTTTTCACTTTGTACTCTCTGATGGAGGGATAATCAATATATCAGTTAGCTTTGAAATCCTTCCATTTTTAGACAACTAGTTCCTCCTTTCTTTTTTTTTTTTAAATAGAGAAATGAGCGAAAATCGTGCTAATTGTACATTGCAGCTTTATTTAGTAAATATTAGCATAAACAATTTTTCGTCACAATAATATTTCACTTATATTTTATACTTGTTTTTAAAGAGAAAGGTCACCATTTATGGATGTTATTTCTGGAAATTCTTCACTGTTAGTTTACAATAAATTTCTCTTTTGTCCACTAAAGGCTTTACCATCCATAAACGTTATTTTACAGATTCTATTTTTATTTTTTAAACAAGCAAAGTGACTATGAATTCCACGAGTTGCTATATTTCTAATTTTAAATCTGATGTTTCCTCACTAATTGATTTATTTTCTTGAATATTTCATCGAATAAAACCCTAACTCATATTTAGCAAGGATTATAGCAGATGTAGGTGTGTTTGACCGAGTGTGCCAAGCAATGGAGTGTTTCAGAAAGAGGACCATAGGAATTAATCACACGGTTCCGAGTCTCTTTTCATAGACAACCAACAGGATTTATAGGCGAGAGTTAACATGGAATTGAGAGGGACACCCGAGTCTCATCTTTCTCGCATGGATTGTTTCAGCGATCGCTGTCACCGATATTTTTCCGTCCGCCGCGTGGAGTGCGTCCTTTCCTTTCCGTTCGATTTTGTGGAAAAATTTTTATTCAAAAACAATAATCCTCACAGTCGCCTGTGCCAAATCCGTTTCGTGGAATCGCAATTCCTTTTATGGACAGGTATGCGAAACGTTTCAAGCATTTTCTATTCGACAATACACGATTTCAATATCTGGCTTGGTATTTTTAAATGCATTCATCGGGATGCAGACATTACAACATATGAGATGCAGTGGCGAGTATATGGGTTGAAATGGGTTGCTGCAGGAGTGTTCTATCTCTAAGTGCAATATTAACACGAAATAATCGGGAAGAGCCGTGGAGAGTCGGGGAGAGCCAAGGAGAGACAGGGAGATCTAATTATGTGTTAACCCATTCATTAAGTCTTAGTGGACTATGCTTTGCTTTCTTAAGTTGAATTATTGACTGTAAGTACAAAATTAAAGCGAAATAATCGGGGAGAGCCGCGGAGAGCCAGGGAGAGACAGGGAGATCTAAATGTGGATTAAGCTACTGATTTTATTTTAGTAACATGTGTTCCGCTTTCTTAACTGGAATTATTCACTCTAAGTGCAAAATTAAGGCTACATAATCAGGGCGAGCCAGGGAGACCCAAATATGTAACAAATGACCGAAACGATGTAATGTATGCGTCGATTGTAATATCTAGCCAAAGAACTCAAAATAATCTGATGGTTTTACAAGAAACTAAATTACCCAAGAACAGAAAATAATCCGGAAGAATTACAAATGAAAGCAGGAAGATTCAACTGCAAATTTCATGTCTCATACGCAGCAAATTTCGATCGTCAATCGATAAAACCAGGTCTCTCAAATCCAATAGAAACTCAAACTGCAAATACCAAAAACTAATTTCGCCTAGAAAATTACTATGGTCTAAAATCCAAGTAAAAAACACTGACAATAAAGGCGCGCTAGTGTCGAGGAACGAGCAATGGGAACGGAGGGGTAAAAAATGGGGCGAAAACGTCGGAGGGTGGAAATGTCGGACGAAACGGAAGTCCCTTTGATTTTCAGGCGAGCCGCAATTATCCCTCTCGCACGTTCCACATACCGGAACTGGAGCAGTCGGATCGTTACGATCCCTTCTCTCTCTTTTTTTCACTCCCTCGTTCTCCTACCCTTTCTTTCGTGCCACCCCCAGCGAGCCCTCGTGGCCGTGGCTCACCGCGAAAACGTATGAAAAGATTCACGGAAAAGACTCTTGGGGAAGGATGCAGCCAGCCTGAGGGCACAAGAACTTAAAGAGGGCGTTGCAAGGAGAATGGAGATAGGCGGGGAGGGTGAAAGGGGGATAGATCGGTGGTAGCAATCGTGGAGACAATACCAGCCGGTTGAATGAGAGTTTCTTGTTTGTCGACGTCGACACGGACGTTCGACCTCATTAAAAATCACTCGTTTTCAGAGCTGATTCGGAAGGCCACGGTTAATCACCCGGAGGGAGGCGGAGGGGCACTCGAAACGCCTTTTATCGGTCCACGTAACCCCCTTTGTCTTCGCACCCTGATCGTCTCTTCCGCGTTCCACGCTTTATCTTCAAACGAATCAGATCGGTTTTATTTGAGTAACGTGGAATTTTCGAGGTTTGGCGAATTTCTTTTGAGAATTTCTGGCACTGCAAGTGGCTTTTGGATTATTGGCGTTTGCGTGTTGAGTGTTTGCAGGTTTAGGCATTTCAACTTTGAAGCATTTCAGTGATTAGGTTCTGAGATGTTGGGAGTTTGAATGATTGGAATTTGGAAAAATGTTATTTGATATCTTGAGATGCGCTGGATGCTTTGAGAATGAAGACTTCTCAGTTTTGAGATGCCTGGATGTTTGTATTTTAAAAAGTTTAGATCTTAAGAAGATATTGCCATTCGAAGCGTTTTATTTGACATTTAGGTCTTTCATTAACATTGTATCAGCTTACAACTTGGAGAATTTCAATTTGTGTTTTGCATCTGTGAACTTCAGGATTTGATTCTGGATCTCTGCAATTTGGTACCAAAAGTATCCATTCAAAGGTAACATCGCTTCGACATTTATCTTTGATATCGAATAATATTTTTCCTGATACATAATGGCTATTTAATATTCGCTAGTAGGATACGATAAAAATGAAGACAGTTTAACGATAACATGATTGATTTTGCATATAGAATCCTGTGTAATAATGGCTAAAGGGCAGATAGTTTCGAGCTACCGGTTAGAAAACGGATAGTCCCCTATCGATAGCGACGACCCTTCATCGGTTTAGCATCGACACGAAAAGTACATGCACACGAAGCGTTCGATCGGGTACACACAACCCCACACATATTCGAGAGGATAGTAACCGGCTGGTTGATCGTGTGCGAGGCGTCCTTTAGCGGCCTTCCGCCACCCTTCTTTTCCGGGTCACCCGTTACCCTGACGAGGGAGGTTTCATAATTGAGGACCAATTGTCGCGTCGCGGCTATGCTGTCGTTCAAACCGAATGAGAGGAGCGAAGTAAAGAGGCTGGAAAAAGAGGAGAGCCACGGAGGAACAAGGAGAGTGAGAAAGATCTAACTACGGATGAAGCTTTGGCGAATTGTGATTTACTTTTATAAGCAAAATGTAAAATAAAATCCACCTATTAACTAAGTTTCTATGACTTGTGATTTGCTTCCTTAAGTTAAATTCCTCATTCTAAGTGCCAAATTAATGCGAAATGACCAGGGAGAGCCAGGGAGAACCAGGGAGAGCTAGGAAGAGACAGGGAGATCCAAATATAGATTTACCTATTAATTGAGTTCCAGAGGCTTGTGATTTGCTTCCCTAAATTAAATTCTCCACTTTGAGTTAATGTCTGAATATTGAATATCTTGTTGCAATAATTTTATTAGCACCCTTCATTAATTTCAATGAATATTTGTTTGCCACTTTGTTCATCTCTTGAAGCCATTTTGTTCAAGTTAGTCGCACCTGTTTAGTTAGCAGTAATGATTCCGGATAATTTTTAGCTCGGTAAGGGACATCAATTGTTGGAAACAACGACGAGAGAACGGAAAGGGCAGAAAGGGCCACGGAGACCAGCGAAAGATAATTAGATATTGATTTCGCATTAGAGCCGCGTTAAGATGGACGGCTATTCATTAACCTGTTATAACGGAGGGGTCCTCGTTCATTGGCCGATCTATTAAAATCAAAGGATGGTCGAGACCTTCTGCATATTACTCGCTCGTCCAACCTTCTTTCTCTTCACAACCTCTCCCCCTTTTCTCCCTATTCTTTTACCATTCCCTTTGAAAAAGACTCCCTCCATTGTCTCGGAATGCGACTGCCTAACCACCAGGTCTTCTTGTCCCTGGTGATGAACTTTACTCGGAAATATACGCGTTCAGAGTTACAATTTTCTTTTTGGGAACTTTTGAAATTACGTATCAGGCATGGAAATGAATTCGACGCGTTCTTCTTAAATTTTAGCATTTTTCTATCCTTTGAGGATTTTACGATATCTATTAATCTTAATGTTTGGAAAATACAAATATGTGACATAACCTCAAAGAGTATTGATAGACAAGATGGCGCCTGAGAAGATTCATACTAGACATTGTATACTTTTCGCTTCCTTACGAAATTAGAAATTTTGGAAAGCATATGTTAATGAAATCAATAAATAAGCAATGAATTTATCTGAAATATAACTTTGAATTAATTTCTCTATTTGATAGAAATTTTCTTTCTTCTTTGAATTTCTTCTGTTCTTATATTTTATCTACACACGAAGAATTTTTTAGCGTTATGAAATAAAATATTTATCCAATATTCTATGGTATTTCAGCTCGAGTAAATTCCATGGAAGTGGGACTAGAACGAAATAAGAATTCTCAATGAGAAAAAGCTTCATTGTAGCGAAGCAAATCGCCGGATTGCAATGTAAAGCAGTGGTACTTCTTTCCCGGAATGGCAATCTAATATTTAAATCTTCCTGGAAGTAAGGTAGCTCGAATCGAACGCCCCGGGTGTTTCACGAGAAGATTCGTGCAAAGTACATTGTCGTGAAGACTAAACCACAATTCTACGTACGATATTTTTAACAGTTCCACGTTCTTCGCTTTATCGTTTCTTCCGCTAAGTAACCTAAGACGAAAACAGGGAAAATACCATTTTTTGAAGTTTCTTTTAACATCTTTAAAACCCTCCTAAAAACAAATTTAAATTTCACACACTTTCTAAGCATCCATTAACATAAAATTAATCATATCAAATTATGTGCAATCCCCCAAAATCATTCAAATTTTATTCCAGCCATGTTTCACTAAAAATGTTATTATTTTATTTTCATTATATATAAAATAACTGAAATGGTTTTAGTTATATCTTTCGCCCTGTATATGTGTCAGTATCTTTTTAAGACTTAAAGAAAAATATAGAAATCAATTGTACCGTATTCATTAAAAGGAACAGGTCAAAAGCTTCTAAAATATTCAGTGGGCCAATTATCCCCGAATATCGACAAATTAACGCAAGCAACTATTAAAAAACCATTATGCGCTGAAAGGACGACGTGTTCATTAAACACGAGCTACGCAGAAATTTGTTACTCATCGCGTGTCCCTGATCGATAGCGGCGCTATTGATGTCGATGGTAGATGAACGAGCCATAATAAGCCAGCGTTCTGAATAGGCGAAAAGTGGTAATTGTTTTTGACACGTATTCAATGATGTCTTTCAAATTTCTACCATCATCGAACCTAAAAATACTATTCTTCGCTATTTCTTCATATATTTTTAAATATCTCTGATATAAAAAGAGATAGACGTTTCGATTAAAAGCCAAATTAAAGTTCATAAAAAACTAAAGAGAAAATGTAGAATAAAATTTCTTCGTAGGACGAACTGTTCTTGAAAGAATTGAATTAAGAAAAAGTGGGCGTATGCCAAACAGCTTTCCCTCGAATCTTTTCAATGAAAAAATTCTTGCTGCATTTTTGATATAGCATTTAATTATATAGCGTATAATTATATTACTTGAAATCTTTTTTCTGCAATACGGATTTTTGCATTACAACGTGTTCCAAAAAGAAATTCGGGTCGTGGCTGAATGATTTATTCAAGAAGCAGTCGGATCACATCTAAATTTGTGGCACATCGGTTGTACAACCGATTTTGCAATGGGAATGCAATCCAAATATACGATTTGTCAATGAAGGTTTCCGTTACAGACGAAAATATACGTCGTGCTCTATATCCTTATTTCTAAGTGTAAAATCAAATTTTACAAGTCAGCGACGTTATTAAATTCTTAATAAATATAGTGACTAGTTTCTTTTATAAATAGAACGTTTCTTTCATATAAGTAGGACATTTTCTTTTAATTTTTTATTTACGAACGAAGAGTAGAATCTTTGCAGATTTTAATTGACCAGAGAAATAAATTTATAAAGAAACAAATAGTTTTGAATTATAAATATTTGCAATAAAAAAGCTACAGATTACAGCATTTTTTTTTACAGATTACAACAAAATTTCAAATTAGAAAAGTTTTAAAAATGATAAAGTTTCGTATTATCAAAATTTAGAAGTATATAAGAATAATAATAAACATTGTAAACGCTAAGATCGTGATTTCTTTCGAGACACCGGTTATGCCACGGCCATCCTTACGAAATATCCGTATCGCGTGCTCGATCGCACGTAATGCACTCCAACTGCAACGACTACAACGTCGAGTTTTCGCGGAAGCATGCAAAATATTCGAGGCTGTCGACACGCGTGATACGCGGAAGGAACGTAAAGCCGGCTTCCGGAAATCTACACGCCGGCTTATGGAAATACATCAAGCCGGAACTGGCTTTTACAATGTCAGTTATCTAGTTCTTGTCATCAAAACCAAATTTGTCCCTAGAATAATCCTAGGGATCCCTAGAAAGTTATAATAAAATTCTGACCAATTCTTAACTTTATTGCGTCATTCTCCTTTCAAATTTCAACAATTGAAAAATCTACCATATTTTACAAGTAAAATTAATTGAATAAAATTTATGCCAAAAAACTTTCGGTCCAAATTTTTAAAAATTACCGTGCCAACAAAACAATTTTGTACTTAATATTTCATATCATGAAATTTGATAATTCGAAAGTTTTTAATTTCTGGTTTTTGTCACTTATTTTTCATCGAAAAGGTAGAATCGAATTTTGACGAAAGTTTTCAACAGAAAATGGCGTCTATACGGGGAGAGAAAGTTTTCCTACGGAGTTTCTGATCGTGGAAGAGCAGAAGCGCCTAAATGACATCGTTTATTATTTTAATGACGTCATTAGTGGAATTTAAATAAACTTGTTCGCGAGCCACTTCGTCCCGTGACAGTTTTATTCGTCGTTGCCACGACATTTGGCTATTCTCGCTACATTCGCACCGCCATTAGTGTCTTATTTTTCCTCTAGCATCCTCCCACAACTATTTTATCGCATTCACACTCAGTCACAAAAGTCCACGTACAACCATCAATCTTTCTCTATCTGATTTATCAAACGAACCTGAAAAAGCATTTTATCACTAAATTGTTTATACAATATTTTATATCGGCAATTGCTTGACTTAAAAGCGATGTTTCCAAATGTTGAATTTTCATAATCAGAAATTCTTTTATTCCAAATTTTTATAACCCAAAATTCTCTAATTGTAAATTTTTGTAATTCAAAAGTTTGTTTAACTTTCTCCTCTTAATAACTGTAATATATCGTGCGAAGTTAACTGAAAATAATCGCTTCGTTGTAATTTTCCGAGTTTAATGAATATACACACATGCAAACTTTTGGTCCAGGTTGTACAAATGACGAGGATAAGAAGAGAGAAAAAAAGTGCTGACTTAATATTATGGATTAATAAGTTGATCAGAATATTCGCCAACAATAGAGGAAGCACGGGAAAATTCCAGCGGAAGCGTTGAAATTGAACGCTTTGAGCTTTAGGTTGGCAACAGAGGGGGATCCCCCTTCACACTGTCGCGATGCTTTTGATACCTGCTGAAGGGAGTATCCCCCTTTGTGCCAGTGTAGCACTTTTAACACTCTCTCCCTCTGGGAAGGGCCTCCACACAGCCACTATGAGCACGCCGTTTCACGCTAGCATGGTGAAAAGTTCCCGAGCTCACCATGGAACGTGCCCCCGGAAACATGCTCGATATTCGCTGGATGCCATGGTTCACGCTTAACCCTTGGCATATTTACCAAGATCAGGTCAAACAATATACGTATATAACCCTACAGTGCTTATGTAAAATTGTTTGATATATAGAACCAGCAATCTTACAATGAATTTTATTTCTGATTTCTAAATTTCTATTTTTACTAAATAGACATAGAAGAAAATAAAAGATCACTTAAAACCTATTAGAAATTGATCTTGTTACCATCGACCAATGAATTAACCAAATTGCCTAACAAAGGATCCTATCAGGGTTCTAGAAACCCTTCATCCAATATATTAATATTATAGATTTTTAGCATTTTCTACGCCTCTTTTTTGATACACAAGTCACCCTATACGAAGACTAACCAGTAATGAAACGATAATGAAGATAATGGTTCTAAACTCTACAAACTCTAAACTCGAAAAAATAAAATAAACTCCAATGCAAATAAAGCTTCCACAACGTTTATGATAAATTGGCCGAAATTCCTCAGCAGAGGAGTAATCGTCGTGGAAACCAGCGAGGAACACAGTTGGCCCTACCCTAATCTAAAACGAGGATAATCATACTTGATACAACTTAATCAGCAACGCGGTGGGTTTAATAAAGCGTAAACGCGGTAGATAATAAACGTGAAATAATAGATGATGAAATCTGCAGGCTAGATGAAACGTTTCCAGGCCGTGGGCAGACTGTGCGGTTGTTTTCGAGTGGAACAATATAAAAAATGACGCGGCATAGCTGTGCCACGTATTCTGTGCCAGGACGGGCGTCGTCTTTTCTTTTCCACCCTGTCCACCCCATTGTCTTCGCTTCCCAGTGAACTTGTGCACATGACTCGTTTTCAAAAGACCATCTCCACGCTCGTCATAGACACGTCAAGAAGCGAAGCAAAGTCGAAGGACAGGGACATATTTTCATGGAGGATTATCCTGGAATTATATTTTTCTTTAGACTATTGTAGTTTTGCTAGGTTCGTGCGTTCTATATGGAATTTTGCTTTTACCAAGTTTAAATTTGCTGGGCCACTGTTAACCATGATAGCTTTTGAAGGTAAACCTATAACCGAGTCTAAGCTTTTGACCTATATTTTCACAAATTCTTGAAACGATGTCAATCAAATTTTGATAGAGTGCTCTATTAATAGCGCTAAATGAATTGAATACCCGGGCTTTTCCATAAAGCTCGCGGAACAAAAGATCGTATCCAATATGTACAGAAAGTTCGTACGATTCTCTATGAAAGAGATTGATTAAACTTATTTTCTAATCCATTTATCTATTCTATTCATTTATCCACGCGGAACTGCGGAAGTGTGTTGCATAAGCTAAAAATTCGAACAGACGCTAGTTCAATAGAGATGGAATATCTTCTAATATAGAATTAGTGTAAGAATTAGTATAACTATAATTGAAAAATTGATTACAAATTCTTGGCCAATGGTATACGGCTGTATAAAGCTTCTAAAATGTTCGAATACGCTATATTTTCATATGGTATTTAATCACTAAGTACAGTGACGAATTTAGTATGGAAACTTATGAGACACATTGCGTCTCTATATTCCGATTTTCAGAGACATCGGCAGAAACGTGAGGTAAATAATAATCATCGACAGTTGGTGCGATGATTTGGACGAGAAATCAATCGCGGAGTTGCACACGTTTATTTGGTTGGTCCCGCATCATCGGCTGGAATAGAAAATAATGGCAAGCTGCCGGATATTTGTGGGCGGGAGCGTGACAAATATATATGATAAAAGCCGAGCTGTTCCGCTCCGTATCTCGATATTGATTTATAACGGGCCGATATTCGCCAACCGTATATCGGAACTGTGTTTTCGATTTCCATGTAACGCATTCACCGAAAATTTGATATTTCACTTCGAATATCAATAAGTATATTGAAGCCAAAAATGTACACAAGAAACTGACAATATTTTGGAATTTTTTCCCTAACAGGTATAGGTTTCTCATTTAGAACTTTTCCTGTTTCAGGTTTTTCCGATTTGAGCTTTTTGTCCTAGATCTTTCACTTTTGGATTGCTCTTATCTTGGATGTGCCCAGCTTGGACTTTTCTATTTTAGATCTTGCCGATTTGTAGCTTTCTTGTTATATTTTTATCTCCTATCTGAAATTTCTTACGCGACACTTAACAAATTTTGAAGAAGATTTCAAGAAAAAAAGTTTATGGCTAAATTTAAACTAGGATATAAATATCTACATTTTCTCACAGTAAAATCCTTAACAGTGACGCTATTTTATAACAAAATATTCCTAGAATGGTTCTCCACGGTTCAGACTTTGGGGAAACATCGTTCAACTTTCTCATTACCTGGCAAACACGCTAAAATTACATCTAAAATGAAACAAGAACCGTTTCCAAGGAAACGGGATGGTCTAATCATCGTATGGATCTAAATAAACATTGACGATCAGGCCACGTGGTGGTAGGATTGTGTAACTGGACCATGGTCGTGGGAGCACGTGACATTAACCCGATTAATCTGATTTCACAGATGCAATCGTGTCCAGGTGGTTCGATGGACGCAGCCAGTGTAAATTGAATCCAGTAATCGAAGACACGCGGGAAATACACCAATCAACCACTCTCTTGCTTCCTCTCCTATTGTGATACTATCACGAGTCTTGGATTCTTACTGTTATTTATATAGACCTTTCTTATATTCCAGATATTTGGGATTTTCTGTTCTGAATGTTGCCAAATTTGGAGTTTTCAATTTTGGGGTTTTCTATTTAGGATTTTTCCCAATTTGCAAACTTTCAATGTGTACCTTTCCTCCTGCAACTTCCCTGCTTTAAATGTACCCAATTAGGACTACTATTTTCGACTGTCCACTTTTGGATTTTTCTACATTCTGATTCCCCAGTTTACAATTTCCCCAAATTTAGATTTCCATAATTTTGGATCTTCTCAATTTACAGATCTCATTGTACGTTACTAAAATAATACGCAAGCATAGGCAATTAGAAGGTTCGAGTGGTAATCGACTGAAACGGCTTTACTTCGAAGCTATTAACTCCGAACTTGATCTCAGTCCCATCAGCCGAGGATGGGTCCCTACAGTTCCATGCAAAGCGGGTTTCCTTGGCTGAAGTACCAAGGGTGTTGCAGTTGCAACGAGCATGCAATCCTGAAGGGTTGAACGATGCTTGGTACTCACTTTTCTGCGGCCGCAGCAGAGCATGGCTGCTGCGCTGCAGCTGCGGCGAGCCGTCGACGAGAGTTGAGGCTGATGACAGACGTAGCTGAGTCGTGCGCCCCCTTCCCGCTGCAGCTGCACCACGCGCACCTGCAGCTGCACCTGCTCCCGCTCCCGCTGCCCTTGACCGACACCGACTCGACCACCGTACTTGATGCGCACGTGTTTTCGCCACTGCATGAGTTCGGTGCGTCATGCCCTCTTCCTGAAATTCAATCATCGGTTAGTAAAAAGTTAGTTGATGATTTGAGGGAGATCAGTTGGAGGCTAACTGTGAACAAGGGAAGTGGGACATAACGGAATTACCTTTGATTAGAGGTATCTTAGGAAGTGGTCATTTGGCAAATCGGTAAGTTTGGAATTTCCGAGTTTCAAAGTTGTCAAATTTTCGAATGTCCAAATTTGGAAATTTTCTGATATAGGAGTTCTCAAAGCTCTAATCTTCCAAATTTCCAATCTATCGGTCTTTGGAGTTTTTGGAAACTCTAACATTCTGAAACTTTTGACGTTTGGATGCCAAGATCCTGAAATTTCCAAATCTTCAAATGAAATCTTTGAACATTCACACTACAGAATTCTCAAATTTCCGGATCTATACGTTTTAGGTTTGAATCTTCGCGTATTTGAAGCCTCGAGTTTCCAAGTTCTCCGATACTCAAATTGGCCAGTACCCAATAATTACAATTTTCCATACATTTCCGTAATATTTATTTAATATTTAATTTCCTATAAAAAGTCCTCAATCATCCTGTTGCTTTTTTCGTCAGCATTTAAACAACATCTTGCAGCTAGGGTCGTGCTACGGCTAAATCAGTTTCTTCGAGAAGCAGGGAGCCTGACCGCAAGAATTAATTAATGAACCACGAAGGCTAAAGGGTGGGTGGGAATTTCGGAATCTTCATGTGCTCTCGGCACGACACACAAGGCTATCAAAAGCAATCACCGTTACGTAACACGTCGTTGCTAAAAGGCTTCCATAGGGTGTTGCCGTACGGCTAATGCACTTTGTTAACAGAGCAGCCTCGTAGTCGCAAATTTTTGCTGAAGCTAAGGATGCCAGGAGTCGCCACCCATTCCTTACCCCTTGGAAAAGCAGGACAGATCGATCGATACGTACCGGGTGGGGGGAAAGAGAGGAACGCACAGGCTGCATACTCCTACTACACATTAAACGTCTCTATAATCTCCACCATACATTCTGGGTATCCTGACACCATGAGCAACCATACACCTTTGCTACTTGAAAACTTTTAACATGATACTGTCAGTTCTATCCTTCTTCATTTATGAAGCTACATGTTTTCAAGAATTATACTCTCTTCGATCAACTATACTTTTAACGAACATACTTCTTGCCCATTCATAGTTAATTGCGAGATTAAAGAGACTTTCGATGGAAAATTATTTTCCTGTGCAAACTGATTATTGATCTAAGCCAAGAGCCACGTTTAATCGATCTGTTGATCTAATCTTAACCCAGGTACGTGTAATCCATTAACAGGCAATATGTTTTATTAGATACACGTATATTCGCTTCTATTTCCAAACTTTGGATTTCTCAAATATATGAACTCTCCAATTTCTGAATTCTGAAATTTTCTTAATTCCCAGATTGTTTGATTTCTAATTATATTTCCTATAATTTTCAATCTCTTTGCAGTGGAAATTTTCAAGAACAATTCCTATACTAGAACGAGAGAACCCAATAAATAGATAACTGGATAAGTTGAGCAAACAGCATAGTAATAAAACCACGAAATTGAACGCTGAAACTCATTAGGCTCAGACAGGTTACGAAACCAATTTGAGGATCGTAACACGAAGGTTTCGACATCTACGACAGCTGATAGGTGATTGGCCGGAATCACTAGACTTTTTACTATCACTCCCTTGAATCAGCCACGTTCAAGGTTGCCCTCCTAAAATCCCTATTTTCCGTTCCCGGTTTATCACTAACAACTGTTGTTTATATTGCCTCGGCAAACTTTATTTGCTATTGATATCCTCCATGTGAGTACATTCGATTGGAGAGAAGCTTTTTTTTCATTCTACTGTTTAGAGTTCTTTTTAACTAGCGATTCTGCCTGTCCTTGGGAATTTTCCAAGTTGACGACAAAAATATTAGAATGTGGCTAGTAAAGTGAATAAAACAAAAGCAAGGCGAAATTATTAGAAAAAGAATTTTTATGGCGATAGAAGTTTTGTGAATTTTCTCAGAATTCTTATCTAGTACAACATTTTTAATCTGCAGATCCTGAGAATAAAGTTTGGTAGCTAGTATACCTAAGATTATATGAAAAATATTCCCCGCCACAAAAGAAATTAATTAACTAATTTTTTAATGAAGACTATTATTCGATA
The DNA here is from genome assembly GCF_014825855.1 of Bombus pyrosoma. NCBI lineage: Eukaryota > Metazoa > Arthropoda > Insecta > Hymenoptera > Apidae > Bombus > Bombus pyrosoma. The sequence goes on along the minus strand of NC_057785.1, from coordinate 3,959,059 downwards.
TTATTCTATTAAATATCAAATTTATCCATGTTAACTAATCCTTGAATAAGAATAAAAGAACCAACGGATAAAATTCCCTAGGTGACTAGGGAGTCAGTTGGAAGTGGAGACTTCTCGTTTGCGCGCTGAACAACGCCATTACACACGCGGAAATCGTGATTCAGCGTTAATTAATGAGCCTTGATTTAATCAGGGCTGCAGCCGCGTTATTAAAAATTCATCTCGACGTGGTTCGAAAGGTGGAAAGCGAACGAGGAAGCGTCGAAGGGCGTCAGTAATCGATGGATCCATGGACGATCTTTATTTTCGGATGGAACAAATGTAGACGAACGAAAGATACCATCAGGAGGGAATGTAGAACGAGGCCATCGTATCGCGTGCCAAATTAAAATCATTCGATCATCTGGGAACCGATGGATGGATCCTAGCCATTAATAAATTAACACGCCCTGGTATCGACTGGCTGCTAGATAAAGTTATTAGGCCACTATCTGCGTGTCTGATACTCCCCTGGCATATTTCTTCTAATATTATCATCTCATTGGAATCCACTACAGATTACAAAACATTAATCTCAATAAATATTCTAGTAAAGTTCTAGTTGACACCAGATTAGAGCTTTCATTAAGAATTCATCGCGAATTTTGACCTAACCTCCAAGACGATTTTTCTCAAAATAGTATCAGAAAACTATCGTTAAAAGGCTATCAGCATAACAAATCAAATATTGAGCTAAAATCTCACTGACCTTCGCAAAGGATTAATTCTCTAACCTATTCATCATGGAACCTATCCTAAACTCGATAGATTTTCCTTAAAAAATTACCAGAATTGTTCAAACAATTATAAGTCGTCAACTATTGAGAATTGAAATTCTATTATAAGCAAGGGACGAATCCTAATCTAGTCGGCGCGAACCCTAACCTAACCTCTAAGAAGATTCCGCTCGAAAGAGTATCAGAAAGGGATTGGAACGATGTGTAGCAGGCAGAAGGATAGTGTATTTAAATCACTAGGTGAATAAGGGCCGAAACAAAACGCTTCCAGCCCCCTTTATGGTAACCGAATAATCGATCGCACGTGGCTGTGCGCAATCACAGTTGACCTAGGGCCACCGAGAATTATGCCAGGAATCTCATAAGCGACGTCCATCACCGACCGAATGTCTCGGTCTTCAATTCAATTGGTGGTACTATTCATACGACACATTCTGTGTCAAGCTCGCGTTGGCTCATTAAGAATCAATGAAATCCTCAACCGCGTGCGGCTGTCGTGGCATAACCTTGACCTTACCCTCCCTTTCACGGATTCTCCCTAAAAAGGGGGTTAGCTCCTAGTGCATGGGGACAATTTATTGAGTAATCTCGTCTGAACCATACCGACTTCATTCGAGCAATTACTGACACAGTTGCCTGGAATCTTTGAGTGGTTAGGAAACTTATGGTAATAAGTAAGAGGAAACAAAATGTTGATAACTGGTGAAAAATTGAGGAAGAAAAGAGTAAAGTTGAAGAGCTAGGGGAAAAGATACTTTTGTAGTGACATTAGTTCCCTATAGTTTTTATACTTCTTGATGATCTAACTTCTAATTTATTCACTAAAATTCGAGGCCCAGAAGAAGATACACATATATTATGATATCACAATGAGTAGAGATGTTTTAGCTCCCTGTGATTTACTCAATCTTCCCACTTTTGGATATAATTACCAAATAAGGAAAAAAAGAAAGGAGGAAATTATAATTTTGAATGGGGCCTAAATGCCCTAGGAATTTTTTAGTTTAATGTAGGTAGGAAGTTCCTCTCTCTTGTTAGTTTACTACATCTCTGTGGCCCTAAGTAGCTTGATGAGGGCTCATAAATAACGGTGCTACGCTGCTCCAGTAAACGACCAATCGGTCCCTGGCGATACTTCTGGCAACAAACCTGTTCCAGGGAAATACTCGCACGGGGGAAAAACGTGCAGCGTAATGATATTGATGCACGTGTAAGGGTAAACTGTCGTGCTCCCCATGGACGTTCTTCTGCTACCGTGAATCTTCAAAAGTTCCACCGTTCATGCAATCTTTTTGAACCAGAAATCGCTTCTGTCTCAAGATTCGAGATTAAAAACCTTTCCTAAACACAATTCTAACTTTGTATATGCAAATAGGATATATATATATATCCTAATTATAAAAAATACGAAACATTTCCGTAAAAAGAGAAGAAATTATAAGACAGCCAGTTATAGTACACACTACACACATTTCAAATAAATTAATTCGATAGCTACAGAGACATTAAACAGATTGTAAGAGTCTAATTACATAGGTCTGAGTAAATCAGTAAATAAAAATTTTCATCAATCACATATAATTTGAATAACTGAACGAACCACATCTAGTTCTTCTTGATACTTGCTATCACGTATAACTAATGCAAAATAAGCGAATGTTTAATGGTCATTCTAAGTACAAGCGGCGTGCTTGACACAGAGGGCACCTGTACGCTCGTCTCAGATAGAAATATGAATTGCAAAGAAGAAAACGTGTGTTGGTGGCATGCCATGCAGGTTTACTCGTATTTCCAGAGTAATTTCCAATCGATGTAATTCTCTGGGCACACTTGGAGAAGAGTTCTCGCAGTTTGGAAAGAAGTTAGAAGAACAGGAAGTGATAGAAGAGATATAGGTGGCGTGCTTGATCGGTACCTTCTAAAAATCATTTCTCGCGCGAAGGGCCGACGGGTCCCTGCTCGAGCAGACCTGGGTCTCTTCTCTCATTCTGGTCCACCGATCACCTTCTCGCGCTCTCCTGAAACAAAATAAGAATAGTTACGTTAGTACGTAGGTATTTAATGAGACTTTTAGTTATTTAATTAATTGATATAATAAATATTTATATTCATAGAATAGATGATGTAGACATGTCGCAAAGCGGATCAAGTAAAGTGTTTAACACGTTGGAATTTGAAAACTTCAATTTGACTTTATTATTTTACTTATTAGAGTTTACTGTATCTTTTGCTGTGTTACGTTATTACAATGACAGTATTGTATTATTATTATTTAAAATATAATTCTGCTGAATAAACAGAAAATGATGGTAAAATGGAAAATAAGTATTTTTCCAGAGTATACTCCATGTGGCTTTGCTTTTTAGTAACGAAGCTTTAAAGATGCAAGTGTTGGGCGTCAGCTGAAGAGCAATCCCCCATACACCGAAACCCCACGGAAACAAGGAGCGTATGACGGGTTGCTCGTCGACAAGCGCTCCATCAAAACCTTTATATAAAGAATAAGATTATTATATCATCTCATTCTTTACTTTACAAATTCTATAACCTAGTAAACTGCTGAAACTAAACTCTCTGAAACTGTATTTTATTTCAGGTTGTGTTACAAGTAGATTGCTGATTTCCACGCATCTATGGGAAATTTAAAGGTGAAAGGATACAAAAAGGATCAAAAGTAAAGTACCCTTTATGATATTTACTGCGTGAAGTAAATATCTACTTAGATTCACTTCTTCTAGATATTAACCTAGACTATTTCCTTCCTTGTAACAAAGAGAGAGAGAGAGAGAGAGAGAGGAATTTCAAAGCAAATTCCTGGAAGTTATCGATAAGTTTTAAAGCTCCTATGTGAAAATTCAAAAAGTTGCATAGAAGTTCGGCTTCGACAGGCGGGAGTAATAAAGCTTCCCGGACTTTCGACTTTGTAGACAACTCCATGGAAAAACGTCAGCGTTATGCAAAGGAGTTCTCAATATGACATAAAGCTGGAGGAGCACTGTCCTTTTGATCACTCATCGTTCTTTTCACTTTCCTTTCCAATAAAACAATTACAAACTGCTCGTATAATTTATCTGGAAATAACCACATGCCAGATATATTTCTTTCCAATATTTTGATCAATTAAATATTTAATTTTTCAAAAATGCCGAGCACATGATCATCTAATTAATTTACACAAGCTTTTCCTTCCTCAGTAAATTAAAATTATAAAGAACCAAATATCCAAAATTTCCAGCACATGATCCTCTAATTACTCTATACACGTTTCTTTCCACAGGACTACGTATATTTGAATATTATACTCTTCTGAATATTTCGACCAATTCCATACATCAAATTCAACAGTTTTACTAATTCCAATACAATTGAAAGTTTTATAATTATATTCCTCGCAATATCAAATATCCAACTATCTAGATTTTCAACACTTGAACTCCTAATAAATGAGTTCAGTTTCAACGGCATAGATAAAGGTAACTGAAATCTTGGAAGTATCAACTACATTACCAAACAATTCAGACAACTGATTGGAGCTGGCGATTCCCTGATCACAAACACTATCTACAAAGCGCCCAAACGATTCACACTAGTATCTCACACAGAATCGGCGAAATTTTTCCGGCGAGACACAACAGCTCGTTAGAAAGAAGGGCAAAAAAAATGAACTGAAAAAAGCTGTCCACGAGGAGGCACGCGAGATTAACTACACCGGCTCACGCCAAGCGTATCTTAACAACGTCGTACACGCCACTTAACGCCCAACATCGCGGCACACGATTTTCCTTCTCTCCGCGAGGACGAGGAAGGCGACGACTTCCACGGGGGGACGAGCGCGGTCTCAAACTGCGCGACGACGTGTGTGTGCCGTCGTTAAATAAAAGGGGGGGCCTACTACTGCGCAAAATCTTTGTCGTAAGGGCGGTTCGATCGCCGTTTGGTCCATGTGATATCAGTCATCCTCCGGATGATAACTCAATCGTCTTCTTTTTCCTCGATTTCCGCTTAAAATCATTCCTCAGAATTATCTAATCCAAAGATTTTAGTAACATAATTAATATTTATGTCAATAATAAAATACGATAATTTAATAAATTACCTTAAGATATTTACTTTGAGATATTTACTGTAAACTGTACCTGAGGTTTGCCTATTCTATGGATTTCGTTATTTAATAGTAGAATTGATATTTGCCTAAAATATATATATGAAAATTATTTTCAAAGTTTGTTAAACTGATTACTATAGGTGCTACTTAAAATAATCGTGAAAGTGTAGGATGTAATATAGTATATGATAGTGATTTTAAATATTTAAAAATTGACTAGTTAGCGGCGTATGTGGTAAAAATTTTACGTGCTTTGTACAAAATGATCTTCAGACAATCTTCTACTCAAACTTTAATATCATTTAAGAGTTGCGTGAGATGATATTTGGAACTTCTTCGCATACAGTTCCCCCTTCACCGTTACTTGCTTCATTCATTATTTATTTTGAGCCAGAGTGCAGCGACATGAATAAACAAAGGCACGATGCGGAACTCTGCTTCAGAATGAATACACGTTTACGGTCATTCCACATAAACGTAGTTTCTTTCATCAAACAAGTCAAAACTGTGAAAAGAAGAAAGCTCTCTCAGAAAAAGAAAATATATATCGTCAAATACGAATATATTTCTTAATGACTATAAAATTCTCAAGAAATTCTCCATATAAGAAAACATTATTTTGAGTGCTGATATGCACCAGAGTTGTTACAAGCTACAGTCGATACTGTTATACTCGAGCAAAGAATCAGCGACATTCAACTGGTTCTCCTGAACTTCATTCCTCGAGTCCGCTTTCCGTTTCATGTTCTATCGATACAGAAGAGACAAGGAGAGCCTCCGGTGGCAATGAAGAAGCACAAAACTAGCAAATGAAAATATAGAAACGGACAGACCAAGCCTGACTGACCAACTAAGACAAACCACTTGGGGGAAGATACTACAATTGTGCACCATCTTGGAATTTCTTCTTCTCTTCAGCAAGAAGAAGAAAGAAAGAAGACGAACAATATTGTGAAAGTTAGGTTCTGCATCCAGCACAGGTAGCGTTGGAATTTTTATATTCTTCTTGGAGCGGAGATAGGTGTACCGGTTTAACGATCCCATTATCTTCAAAGAAAGTTATAGAAGGAGGATAGTAAAGCTATTTATACGCTCCCCCGCGTCTCGCCCTAAGGGTGTCGTTATTCTAATTATGGATTTTCCTCGTGTAATAGCCGGTTAGAAGTCGCGATATAAAAAGTAGCCTCCAAAAACGCTATCGCTCTCTTCTCTTCTTTAAAATGTCGCGATAATCTTCCAACACATTCTATATGCAGATTTCGGCTGAAAACAGGTGATCATCAAATTAATTGGAACAATATGTGTAGTTAAAGTAGTTAAAGACGAGGAATATTAAGAAGTGGTACGGTGAAGAGCAAAACGAAGCGATTCCGACTGTGAAAAATAGATGCCAGTAGGGTCGATAAGGTGGCAATGGACGCAGAAGAAGCTCGTGGAGCGCAATTTCGGATCGTACGGCAATGTAGCCGGGTCTGGATCGATAAGGGATACGTTTAAGGGCGAGAGTAACAAGAGCATCGCAGCAGCCAGGATCTTGTTCACTGTGTTCCTTACATCGATCAAGTAACACCTGCCACTATCCTTTGAATAATGACAGCAATCAAGTACGTACCCTTCATCTAAAGTCATAAAAGAGCAAGCAAAATAATAAAACATATACTCGCTAACCTCGAAAAGAGATAAAACACAAAATATATACTGAACGAGCAAGAACAGATACAAAAGAAGAGTATAAAGAATAAATAAGAAAAGTAGGTAATAGAGATACCGTACAGTAGTATAGAACGAGTGGAAAGAACATAGAAACACCCCTAGAAGAAAGGGTGAAGAAAGGGAAGAAGGGTCGAGTGAAGCACGATTTCGTGGTGGCGTGCCAGAGCCAATGGTCCCGGACCAGCGGATCGATATACCCTTTTTCGAGAGTGCCTTCAACCGACCCTCCCTCGACTCGTACTAACATACACCCACACGTACACATAAACACTGACTACTCTTTCCTCTCTCTCTCTCCCCAAGGAAGACGCGCGTGTTGCCGACTCTCTCTCTTAAACAGCTCTCTACTGAATGAATCAAAGTGACCAGCCAGAGTCCGTCCGGTTTGTCCATTGGTGCAACGTACCTTTCTAGTAACCGAAGGACGAGCAGCTTCAGAGCCAGGAACCCAATGTGGTTGGCCCAGTCCGCCTTTCCTTCGACTTTTTCAGCGAGCAAGAAGGAAGCGGGCACAAGTCTTCCGGTTGCAGCTTTCTCACCTCACCGTATAAACGCCACGCGGGAATCAATACGCGCGCCTGCCTCAAGCTTCTCCCTCTCTTGCCCGCTCGTGCTTCACCTCCAGTAAGCCTCTGTCTCTCCCTGTCTCTCCCTGGCTCTCCCGCGATTCTCCACTCTCGAGCAGCACTCTGACTGTCCGTGTCGCGGCTCCAGCCTCCCCGCAGCTGCTCGGAACCTCGTGCACTACCCCTGGTGAACTTGTACCAGAGCCAGCCACAATCACCAGGAGGCGACGACTCAGCGATCCTGGCCCTTTAGCCGGTCATCGAAGGGACACGCGTGTCTCGCGGACGTACGCAGCACGGAAAACCGAGGATTCGCCTGACGACGGTGTGCAACGCACCGCGCCGCATAACCACGACTACCTAGAGTACCCGGGCGGACATGTTGGTCGAGGGAACTGCGCACACGCGCCCCCGGCTCCTCTTCTTCTCGCGTATTCGCCGTGGCCCTCCAGACTACGCTGAATCAATTTTTCCGCCGGACCGAAGTCGGTTTTCGAGTTTCTTTTCAGTTCTCTTTATTCATTCCGTTTTCTTTTATTCTACTTTCGTTTGTTTGGGAACTTCTCTTTTGAAGATTAGAAGTCAACGAAGATGGACTTGTGGATGGAAGAGTGTAATTTTGATTAGAAGGCTTTTGTTAGTAGCCGATTAATCGAGTTTAGTTTCCTTTTTCCTTTTATCCTTTCTTTTTTATTTCCTTCAAACGAAATTTTTCGTTTTTGGAGATTAGCAATCGATGTAGACAGGCTTAGGATATAGGATTTTTGTTAAATATTGGAAAGAGGACATTTTCTAGGGAATTAGTAGCCTACTCTTCCAATTAGTTTCGTTTGCCTTTTCTCTTTTACAAGATGGAAATTAATAAAACTGAATCTGTGTGCAAAAATTTTGAAATCGTTCCGTGGGAAGATAATCTCATTTTACTTATTTATTTCTTGTATTTTGCTCAGAATTTTATTTTCTAGAGAATGGAAGTCAATAAAAATGGGCACTTATTCGCAACTACTTTTCGTTTCTTCATTATCTCTTCAAATTTTATTTTCCTTGGACTTTCTATTTCTGAAAAATGGATAGTCAATGGCCATGGATTTGTAAATTAACAAATTACATTTTAGTTAGACAATGAAAAGAAGTCGTTCCACAGATGGTTAATCGCAATTAGTTTTCCTTCATCTTCTCTTCCCATTATTTCATCCCACTTGAAATTTCCTTCTTTGGAAGAAACGAAGGTGAACTTAAGACATAGAAAAACAATGTTTTGGTCAGGCACAGAAAAGATGACATATCGTAGCGTAGATTAGTCGCGTTTAACTATGGGCTATGGTTATTTCGTTGAACTTAATAGGTTTATTGATTCTTCTGGATCTCAGTTGACCGAGCGGCTTTTTGATTTTTTTTCGCCTGACTCGATGCAACAGGTTATTTGAATGCTTTCTGCGGATTCTTTGTTTTTTTCGAACGATTCAGTTCTGTCTGTTCAAACAAAGACATACGTAGGTTCTTTCTGCATTGGGATATGATATACGATTTTCGGATTTTTTCTCTAGTAATTAATGGAAATATGGAATTAAGGTTCTGCATGTTGAACGATTCTTCGAATTATTTCATGGGGTGGCACGGAAACGCATTTAGTATCGAATATCAATTAATCTAACTGGATCTCCTCGGCTAACACATTTAAGCCATTGTCTTACATCGAGGTCGGCTTGTGCCGCAAATTATGGTTCAAACGTGAGAGCCACGAGTCGTGTTCATAATACAAATAACGATAGTATATTTTAATAAAATCTATCGAAATATTTCAACAGAATATGCTGAGTTACTGGGTTTGTGCACAGTGACACATAAAAATATTTGAATAACTTATAATGGAATAAATTTTGTTTCACTTATTAAATATCATAACAAATACCATATTTTAAATATTTTACAAATTTCTATGGCTTTAAATTTCCCATAAATGCATAAAAATACTCAGTCTACTGATAATTATTTTGATTAAATAATAATTTAATGAACCTACGTATCATTCAAACTGCGCTTAGAAAATCTTCCTAATAATTTATCAAATAATTTTGCTACACAGTCCTACTATTTACATCTACATTCTTTAACATAACTGATCTACCACTTCCCAAAATAATTAAATATTTACTTCAATACCAAATACCATTTGATAAATACAATATAGTATTCATGAAATTTAACGGGAACTATTGAGAAAATTTTGTTGACAGGAGACAGCAAAGGCGTAGTAAGTCCACGTAAAAACTGAAATATAGATTCGGCTGGTAAATTGATTCTGTGCCACTGTACGACGAGTCCTGGCTTCTTCTGCTAGTTCTCAGGCTGTCGAACCGTCCGCACGCAGACGTTGAAATTCTTCTTCCCTCCTACTCTTCCGGCCACAGAAACGGCGACAGTGACAGAGAAGCATATGCATAGTGCTACATCGGTTTTCCACGACTTCTCCGAGTTTTATTAAATTTCTTGCCTCGCTGTAAATAGTCCCTCATACGAAACGATGCTTATCGAGGCTCCAGGATAAGCAGAGCCCACCCCTAGTCCGCTGCTTTCTATCACCAACGGATGTACTCGGTATTTCCAGGCTCTCCAGGATGCTCCGATCGATGGAATGCCTCTTAAATTTCTTCCTCGCAGTTTCTAAAGCATACGATATTTTTCTATAATGAGTTTTTGTGAGATACTGTTGCACCTGTGGCTCCTTGGTGCGTAAAGTTTACTATTTGTCTTTTATTTTCAATATCGACATCTGGAGATCTGCAATTTTTTCACATTTAGCATAAACGATTCAGAAAATAATCATCTATCTAACTTTGAACAGGATTTCCTGCATTTTTTGATATTCCAAAAGTACACACTTGCAACTTTTTATGGGAGATGATCGTTAATAATCATACTATAACTGTAGTACCATATTCGTCTGTCAAGGTTACTAGAATTAGAAATCAGTAGAATGCAAAAGCTTCCTATTCTTCATCGAAGCACTTTACAAAAATGTCGTTGAAATCTGCAAAAATACACCAATGTAAATTACCAAAGTTTCTATGAATTGATCATTTCGACAAGCAAGACACGTTTTATATGGGCCTTTTAGAAAATTCGTCAGTTTCTGAAGGTTGGATAGGTTGGAGAGCCGAATTGCAGCATCGATAAATTGCAAAGGGAGGATCTTCTGAACTGTTCGTTCCGATGGAACGATTTCTCGACGGTCAGGGTCGGCTATTATGGTTTTCCTCGAAATCACGTCGTGTAATCGCCGTATTTTACGAGCTGCCGCGAACTACGGACTATTAGGTCGATACAGCCGCAAAACCTAGGGCCACGCTACTTCACAGACACGTTGATTGCCTCCTACGTCGCTAATTTTTTCTCCTTTCCCTCCCAACAGGGGTGCAAGATCGCAATCAGCTGCCAATTGTCATACTACTCTCTGACAGAAGTCACTGAAAATATACAGAACCTTAACATGAACAGGAATCTAGTGGTTTGTGCCAGCCACGAAAATCACTGAGCAGCTCATAACGAAAATCACCTTTGTCTATGTTTTCCCTCTTTCCAAAAACGGAACAATAACTTTAATCTCTATTCGATGCACAGTTCAACGTTTTAAACAAAACTTTCATCGTATTACACAAGTCCCTTCTTGATCTACAATTATCTATAATTTCTATAATAATAATTTATAATTAATATTAAATTTTAACAATATACATCTCAATAACAATAATTTTTTCTCCTAAAATGTGACCTCCAAGAGACATAACACTTAGTTAAACTTGGTCACAATCTTCTTTCTAGAAAATTAATTTTTTTAACAGAAAGAATGACTCGGATGAAAATTGTTCTGACGTTATGTCAGTTGAGATGGAAACTGTTTTATCAGATTGCAACATATTTTCTTTCATTTCAGTGAAACAGCTGCTTAATTTCCTTATAGTTTGAGAGTAAAACGCGGCCAGAATGGATACGTTAATAACGGTGAGAATCGTCGCAGAGTTTCTGCCGGACGTTCAATAAAATTCCCCGTGAACAGCTTTCAAATTTATTCGGGTTCGACGCTCGTCGTCGTGACGAGCAATTAAACGCAAAAACGAGAGGGAGATCCTCGCCACTGGGGGATGACGGGATCACCGAACAAGATCGATGAAAGTTACTTGTCTTTCAGCTCAGAGTATATCAGTTTCAACCGTAGACACCAGAAAACCTGAACGTGAAACGGGATCTACCTTCATCCTGCTTCACTGATGCCTCTAACCACACCAATTGTGGCCTAGTAAGTTATTGTTCAAATTGATACTTGAAATCTATTTAGAAATATTAAGTGGAATTAATAAGATTCTCTTTGCTAGAGAGAATTTATCTTCTCTTATTGTTCTTTTAATATTAATCCACAGCAATCTTCAATTATTAAATTAAAATTAAATGAAACATTTTTTCATTGTTAGATTAAATTAGAATTTCTTTATAGAAATTAATTATATTCCAGATTATAGCAGTTCTTTTGGAAATATCAAGGCTAATCGATCTTCGTTCAGTAGATCTGAAGATATTAATAAAATTAAATAGTTCAACCATTAAATTTCCATATTTTTACTTATTTTCATGATTTAAATAATCAGTTCTCTAAGACAGCGTTTAAAAAATTCTGTGCAGTTGCAGTATCGCAGAATTTAACAAAAGTATAAGTATCATTTCATTTTTCTCACAGAATCCGTTCCATCTCTTCTAAAGAAGAAGTTCTTCTTTTAAACTTATACCACGAAAACAATTACGCGAGTACGTATGAACCGAATATTTTGGCCACATCTTAAGTATGAACAATCCTACTAGTATTCTAACAAATGAAATACACATAACCGTAAATTAATCTACCAAAATTATAATAGCAATTTCTCTTGACGCTCTTCTTTTTTATCTATTTAATAACTTATGAAAGAGATGAAACAGGATGGTTCATGGAAGAAGCTGATGTCTTCTAGATCCTCGTTCGATCAACGTCGACGATTCGTTTCCCTTTCAATTAATTCTTAAGTAGAAGAATCGCCTCTCCTTCGTTGAACGAAAGTAATTCTCGCATGGAAGAATAGGCGGCTGGGAGGAGAGCTAGCTATCTTATCGAGGAAATTCGTTCGAGTGATTCACAGCGAGAGGGCCCCGTCGTGATCCAAAGTTAAGTCGCTCTCTCTTCGTTGTCATTCCCATCGAGCCTAAACGTCCCACTTCCGGTTCGGCTATTCTAGCCTGGATCGATTGGAGAGACCGCCTCGTGTCAAAAACACTCGGCAGAAAGACGTTGCCACGGCGAGTCGAGCCGGATCCTCTCTATTTGATTCATAAATTTCAGAGCGGTGTCTAACTGAAACTGCAGAACCTAGGAAAGATTACATCTTTATTCTGTTTATTCATAGAAGCTTCTATTCCATTTAGAAGAGTTATTTTAAGTAAAACTGGTAAAAGTTCAAAGAGATTGATTCAGTGAAAGTTAAATGGTACCTTATTCTTATCTTCAATCTTCATTTTTATCTTCTTCAATGTAACACACGCTTTGCTATTCAAATATAGCCACACATTTCTGGCTCTGCTTTTTGTTTATATCTTATCAGAAATATCCTTATTCTAACAAAATACCGTTCGACATACTGTCCATTGCTTTGTTTACGCTTCCAGACCAATTTATACTGTGCAACAAAAATTAAAATGCAATTAACTATACAAAATTGATCCACAGGAAATTAGCAGATCTACTTGATTTAATGCCACGACTTTTCATTCCAGTTTCTGTCTTATTTGATTTGTTGAAATCTCACTCAAATACAATCCTTCTTACTCTAAATTTGCTCATCCTTTTTCCAAACCAATCTTTAAAATAGTCTTAAATTTCTATTTTATAAGCATAAAGCTTCCTTTTAGAACATCCACTTCGGCGTGGTTAACAGAATACGCAATGCAGCAATAATTAATACAATATTTATCCAGTTTACATCGCAGACGGTTTTTCTTCTCGGTTTGAGTTAATTTGGCTCGTTAACGCAACAGGGAATCGCGAGGACTTAATAATTCCTGATGCATGCCGGCCCTGCTACTCGACCTGGAGTACGATGCTGTGATTGGACGGCATTTGAATGAATGCCATCCGGCATTCACACCTTTTTTCAGCCCCTTCCTTTCAGCCGCGACCCCGTCCATCGTGAAACCCCCGATGTACTCGAGGGTTACGGTAGTTGACACGCGAGCAGCGTGAGCGTGTGCTCGCGTGTGCTTTCCACGTCACGCACACGAGCTACCAACACCGTATCAATTCTCCTCTTCGCCCTGATTGTATATAAAATTATGCAAATTTTCAATTTGTCTATATATAATATAATATATCGAATCTTCTGAAATTTAAAATATTTTGGAGCTCTAGCATGGCTTTTTGCTTGAAATTGTTAGTATTCAGAATGAAATTGTATTCATTGTGTTGTAGAAATCAATTCTTCTCTCTGAGTATCTCGGTACTTTGAAATAATTTTTGCTTGAAAATTATTAATTGACTCGCTTGAATGTAACGTAGAAAATATCAAAGAAGAAGGTATTTTCCCCTAGAATCCCAATATGCTGAGAAGGTGCTTCTCTAATCTGAACCACAGTTACAGTGGTATCGATTATTTATTACAATACAGAGTTTCAGTGCACCTGTGCCATTTCCACGTTTTCGTCCCATCACTTAGTACAGATTTGCATCGACGAAAATTAATCGTTGTCTGGCTGGAAAAGTGTGTCAAATGTCTCAACCGATCGATTATTACGTTCATCAAGTACGTCCTGCCGATTGGTTCGTATTATCGTCCATTTGGCGACTCGGGGCTCCGCCAATGTCTGATATGGCACTGTTAAATTCATTTCCTAAATGCGACACCTCTACTAAAAGAAAACTACAAGGGAAAGCTGTGATAAGTCATATTTTTTGTTTTTCATACGAGAGCAATTTTAATATCTCATATATTGTTAATAATTCACGTATATTACCAAATTTGTCTTTTTATTAAAATTGGTTATGAGTGATATCATCAAATATATTGGTTTCTCAAAATTATTATGGTAAGTTAATTTTTTCATAAATCTTTATGGACTTGTCACATATTTTTAATCAGTTACACCTTTAGACTAAATGGGTTTTTCCTATCTTTAACTGTGTCATATCAAAGTATATCCTTTTAATCACAGAATAACATCAAGATCAATGAAATTATAGCATTACCATGATACAATGAAGACATGTGTTTTCCCTTGTAATCTTCGAATGTTCTAAAACAAATTATTTAAATTAATCTATATAAATTAACTAAGAATGAAATAAAACGATTTCTATAAGTGTTTGTTTAAGACTGACGAAATGGAGCAAAAGTTGTGCTTCCCTCAAGAGCAGAATTAGCTTCGCGAAAATTGCCAGCTCCTTAAATTCATCAAGATTACAGGTTCCTTCAGAAATCTCCAAGACACTCAAGTATAGAAGTTATTTTAAACTTTATACGCGATTAAATTGCCCGTGGATTCGTCAGATTAAGTCCCTCGATATTTTCAGAAATTCTCACTCCTTGGTACACCCTAAAACTTCCAAATCCATTAACACCTTATTATCGTCATCTAATGAAAAGTGAAAAGACATAAATTCTAATATATAAATAGAATTTCATCAAGTTTCAATTATTATGAAGCCATCTCTAATTAGTCTATTTTATCCATTAGATATATTCTTTCCTATCTATTTATTTTAAATGAATTTTGTTATTAACACTAAAACTAACAAGCTCTTTGATACGTTCCAGATAGTTAATTGGAATTAATGTAATATATCCAAAATAAGTGTTTCTATCCGAATAAAACTAAAGTATTAATAACACCAAAAATATTTATCTATTTCTACTAATTGAAAATTATAGTAGAAACACATTTTTGATAATATGGGATTGATTTGACAATATGCTGAATCTTAAAACTGTTTCTCTGTAAAAGACAGAGAATGTAACTTATGTTCCTCCCTTATAGTGTTCCATAGGAAAAACAAAAAACCTGATTCCAATTATTTTGATCTGGTAATTCTAGCGTAATAACATTATTAACTGTTTAATAATCAACTGACATGTTGCATCATGGATGACTGCGATAATTTGTTCTACATTTGATGACTTAACTTTCATTTATATTCTGCAATTCGCATTAAGAAATAAAAATTGGAAAGTAGAAATACAATTTTTATACAAATTATTATGCTCACTGCTCATCAATAGAAGATTCAAGTAACTTTCTTTTATATCAAAAAAGAAGAAATAAAGTTGTCTTGAAATTAATTTTATAATCACTATACTAGTAGAGGCTTAAAGTAACGAGGTTACACCAAAGTTGAATAGGAAAATGAATATTTCCTTTAATAATCCTTTTCGAATGGAACACCTGTGTGGATACGGCCCTGATACGCATACGTCTATCCAGGCGAGCGTGCAGCTTACATACGAATAACGACGGCGACGACGACGCCGTCGACGAGGACGAGGACGATCGAGGACGCATTACATCCCCACCATCACGTACTACGAAATACTACGTTCTGTGATGCGGTGCAATTAACCCAACGACCCCTCACCCTTCTACATCCTACGTCCTCTTCGCCCCCTCCAACAGACTTCGGACCTGCAGGGGCGCAAGTCCGTCTCTTCTTTTACCGCCCCTACCGCCGCTCTGACATTTATCCATTCGTTCATTCATCAGAACACACTTCTTTAACCGGCTCTCGCCGTTCGAACCACGTAACCACGTTGATTCTGCCTGGTCAGAGTTTTAGGTTGCTCCGGTATTCAACTTCCTATTTGCTTTCATTGAGCTTCACTGAGACAGGCCTGATAAAACTCCTTAGACCAATTAAATTAGAAATCTTCTATTAGAAATTTTACAGGTGATCCCCTATTAGATGTATCTTAATCTACAAAAGAGAATATATTTTTATTTTGTTCTGAATCCTGCGTAATACTTTTTGGGAAATTCAGTCTTAGTTTGTTAGATTTTTATGTACAATCATTTAAAGTCTACAATCTCATAGGAGAAAGTGTTTCCTTGAAAGTGATTCAACAGCTGGTAAATAGCAGTCTAATTGTAAATACTGGAACATTCTGTATTTTTATAAATCAGTGTACTTAATGTTGGGAAATTCTCTATGGGATTTTAATGGGAACAAGAAAACATCTAAATATCTTTGTGATTTATTCCACTGATAAATTGTACAGTGCCTACAAAAGGTATTGTTTCAATGAAATGTTTTCTTTTATCAGGTTCTACACATTTCATTTTTATAGTATCAAATTTTAGTAGTCATATGAAAGTATTACTAAAGAACATATAATTTAATATACCTGAACTTAATTAATTAAATTGTAAATGCTATAATAAATGTGATGGTCTGCCTATACCTTCTGTAGCCAGAGGATACACGATTGACTTGAGATACTAATCTTATACATGTTTTGATCGTTGAACTAAATAGATAGCTTTGTTGAAAATGTTCTGTGTTCTTCTAGCTTTTGGTTTGAGTAGAATGGAAAGATGAAGAATAATTAGGATGCGCAATGCTTGATATCCTTATTTTCTTTTTTTACTGCATTTTCTTTTTCATTTTTCATAATAATGAACATCCAACTAAATGTTGGAACATTTGTATGAAATGGTTTCTGTACATTAATTATAAAAAAGAAAGTGTTGATTACTGTATTAAAGATTCAAGAAAATTTCTTTAAAAATCTTAAATCATATTCATTACAATGTCACATAAATACATATGTTTCCTATTTCAATAATGACTGAGACTTATTTCTATGCCTACTTATTATTTTAATAATTCTAAATAACATATAAGTTTATTTAAAAATTTTACATAACCTTTTTTGTACAGTATTACATAATATATAAGAATAAAAAGTTCAAAAATTCAAATCCATATTTGACAATTGCAAACATTGTTATTTTGATAGCATTTGATAATGGCTCTTAATAACTAAAATGACATATCTAAATCTAATTATAGAATTAAATAATTTATTTATACTGAATATGTTTATCAATTTATATTATAATCCACAAATAATCATATAGTTTTATTCATTCAATTCAAATAAAATTTTCGCGCCTCACAATACTATGCAATATGAATTGTCTAACCTTAAATTGTATACTTATGTTACCTCAATATTTTCCATAATATGTATGCATTGAAATAATCTTTTATCTTCGGAATTACATTCGTAAATGATCGACACGAACATTTAATTATAAATAATCAAGAAAATTGTAAGGTACTTACCATCGTATTCACATGTAATTCTTGACATATTCATACTGCGCAATGATGGTCTTTATGGCGGCAATTCCATCCAAGCTATGCCTTTTACTTTCTTCAGAGTCCAAGACTTCTCCATAGCGTCAACACTTTCTACAAATCACTACTTCTCAATCACGTATATTTTTTAACTTTTTACGAAAAATCACACGAATTTTATCATACTCAACACGAAACTCTCGCGTGCGCGGTCGTATAACGACTGAAAGCAGTTAAATGCTTTGAAGTGATTGGAGGATTGCTTAGTTTGCAAGGGCGCAAAAATTTGAATCATCTCAGATATAAGTGAATGCATCAAATTAAGAATTCTGAACTTATTTCAATTCTTGAAAGAGTTTTCAAGTACCGAATCACTTTGAAAATTATTTGAAATTATCACTTTGAAAGATAATAAAATATTTTCTAAATTCTACCTTTACAATTTAATCCACTTAGTGTTCAAAATTTACGAAAAAGATTAGTTATATTTTGGTCATTTTCAGAACTTTTACTTTCGTTTATCCAAACATGTTTAAATACATTTATTGGAACTTAATTTAAATGAATCTGTTTTGGTAAATTTTGAGCATTCAATGAATCAAATGAAATTAAATGGAAATTCGATCCTTTTTCAATAAAATGGTAAAATATTCTTAATTTTCGTTGATCGATTTCTTATATTAGTGATTTAATAAAACTTTTAACTAAAAGAATAAAATTAAATAGTCAAAATTGGAAAAGCTATATACTTAACAAGACTAGGCTAAGCTATATACTTAATTAATTAATCACTTAGCTATATATTTAACAAGATTTGTAATTACTTCCAAATTAAAATTCAAACGTCCATCACAATTCACGATAGAATAATTTTTCTTTCACTTTTTGCGTATCGTTTCCCTCGCAAAATGACATGAACAGAAAGAACATTGAGTGCTAAGTGTATTATGCCTCGTTTATGATATAACTTTATTTTACAACATCGACCGGTAGAGAACGCCACTTAACACAGTGAGGTATTAACACATTTAGGGTGAGGCATTCAAATGTCAGGAATCAATTAGAAGCTATAACATGTGTTTCGGATTTTTAATAACGTGATACAGCAATTTCTACAAAGAGACTTGGAAGAACATAATCGTAAAGTAAGTATTAGTCGAGTGATTAATTAGAGCGTATCTAATTTTATATTTTCAAATATATTAGGTACTTCTGATCTTTCTTACAAAGTTCGAAATTATATCATTATCAAATAGCATTTCACTTACTGCTTATTATTGATTAATTTAACATCTAAATTAAATTTCATTATTCTAATAAAATGTTATATTAATTGTCTTTTGTAAATCAACGAACATCTTTTAAGTTACTTTTTCGTTTTATTACAAAGCTGAATACAAGTAATCATAAAGATTATCTAAGTTATAGTTTTACTGTATTCTAAATTCTTCTACGCTCAAGTACCATAAAAGATGAAGAGATGGCAGCGATAGTATATTTTCTTTTATAAATTTCCTCAATGATTTGATCTCGGTTGATACATATATCATCGATCGATTTAGTAACCTACTTTACCAATATTTCTAGCGCATTTTTATCGATTGTCGATTATCGGTAACAGTTTCTGTCTTTCCTTACCGACAGTTTGCTAAATGTATATTTGCTAATAATAGTTATTTTCATTTTTGATAAGCAATACCATATTTCATTTCAAAGTAATATATTTCTTTAGCTTTAAATTGAAAGATAGAAGGCATATTTCATTTTGAGTCCTACTTCAAGTTCACTCTCAACAAAGCACTTCTGTATCCCTCGCTTTCCAAATTATCGAATCAGCTCTTGAATGCAACTCGATCAAAGTTTATCTGTTCCTTCGAATTCGTTTCGCTGATCAAGCTTGCTTCTGGCTAGGAACAGGAAACAAACTTCTGGTAAACAGGTCAAGAAAAATTTATAATCTCTTTAGAAATCATTCCGAGATAAAAACAGGGAAATAATTTTTCCCAGAGCATGTAGGTTAGCAATTAGTTTAAAGCGAATTTTGTAGTATCCAACGCCGTGGAACCTTAAATTTAAGCGCTTAAAGGTAAAGGGATCGTGTCTTATCTAATAAGAACGTCTACCTTAAAGCCTCGGTTTTACGTTTCATTAAAGAACGTTCCAGCAGCGTGCACCTGTACAGGGTGCTCCATAATCATAGCGCAAACGTTGAGGCGGAAATTCTGCGTGAAACAATAAGTCGATAATATAGAATAAAAATAAATAATTGACAACAGGTTATTTTACGTATGGAAATAAGTCGAAAATGTAGAATAACACTTTTCCATGAGACGCTCTATTTCCAAGAAAATGAAATTTGAAAATTTGTCAAATATACTTAAACCTGGCCAATTCTGAACTGGAGAGAGCTAAATAATCGACAGGAGCTTGTTCTACGTATAAAGATAGTTAGAATAAAAGTTTTTCATAGGGCGCTCAGTTTTCAAGTGGATGAAAACGTGGCTTTGGACGAGAAAACTTTATTTTACATTTTAAATTTGTTTTGTCACGTAGAACTGCTGCTTTACCGAATGTACCATGATTACTGGAACACCCTGTACGACACGCGAGGCAATATCGCTGAAGCGACCCTTAAAAAATGATTTTTGTCATAATCCACCGGCTCTCCGCAGAATAATTTGCCCCATGACGATATCCTAAGGAAGCCAGCCTGTGGTTTATAATCCGCCTTGTATTTCCATACAAATTAACGACGCATTTCGGGGCCTGGACACGAAATTTCTGGCATCTTTCGAGACCAACAGAGAGGGATAGAGAGGTTGGACGCCTTTTTCACGACACAAAGGAAAAGCCGGCTATTTGTCTGCCTCCCCTGGCTGGTCTCTGTTATTAAAGCCCTTCGTGTCTTTATTTCACTGGGCCATTGTCGAGCTTGGGAAAAAGCTTGTGCCGGAGTTTGCCTCTAGTTTGATAGCCCCAAAACAGAAATGGGAATTTCAGACGCCTTGTCTTCCTGAAAATAAGTTTAGCCCGCAGTGTCCTTAATTTGATAGAAGATGGACGCTCTATCGCAACCTTTTATCTGGCGATACAATTTCTAGTATTTTCTAGGGACATTTTTATTTGCTACTGGATAATTATTATAGTGGTATCGCTTTGTTCTATGAGTGAAAATAGTTAGATGATGAAATGTTTAACCGTTTCCTTTGACTTTCTCAAATTTAAGTTTTTGTGACAAATGGAGCCCAAATAAAATGACGAAATTGTGCTATATTTAGTAAGTACAAAGTTTACGAGTGAGAAATAGATTAGGATGGACTGATGTTAAAGTGTGAAGTTCTAGTAGAGTTTGCAGGTACTTTGAAACAGCTTAAAATAATAGTTCAGCAATGTCGTCATTGATACAGACTGAAAGAAGGAAAATGGAATATTTCATGACGGCCAGACCATCGAGTGGTTCATTGGTTGGGCTTTAACAATGCTGCTTGTGACCGAGACAACAACTTATTTTCGTGTAGCTCGTGAAACTTGAATGTAATATCTGTACAAAGAGCCGAGAACTAGGCCAACCACGCAAATGCGCTCAAATGAAGCGCATTCCTGCATTCAGACAGGTTTTTTCCCCGTACAGTAGTCACTCAAAGAACAACACTTCATGGACCACATTTACTCCATCTATTTCACTAGTAGTTTATTACAAATGTTCAATTTTAGTTAAATCAACAAGATTAGAATATTTAAAACATATTTTTGTACATATCTGATTTGGGATTCGTTTCGATAGAAATGTTACAAAACTGAAGGAAAAATATGAAAATTCTAAATATCCAAAAATTGGTTAAACGCACGAAATTAAAATATTTCGAACATATTTTGCCCTTTTCTTTTGAGCCCGTTCATCATAAAAATCTAAATTTAAAGATATTAAAGGAACAGTACGAAATTCTAAAAATTCCAATTGTTGATTAAACTCACAAAATTATTTAAAAAATATTTTACATATAAATATTTCTTGTACATTTAGCATGAAAAATATAATTATCGGAGGGTTTTGGAGGTATCTTGAGCAGGCAACGAAGAAAATTCGAGGCTGGGAAGAGCTAAGAGACGACCCTTCTCGTTATACAACTTTTAATTACAATCGGTTCGATTTCCTTTTTACTGGAGTTTCCATCTGGAGCTTCGTTAAACACAACCGTGGAGCTGACACTCGTAACGTCCACTTATTTTTCTCTCCGCGGCCTTTTCACGGTACTGAATATCCCCCTGACATCCTTAATTAATGACGGAAATACGTTGTTAGTTCTTCGAGTGGTCGAGCTCCGCGACTGTCGTTTACGTATTAGTTTTCTCCTCCCTTCGAGACTTATCTCAGTCATTGCAAGCCATTCTCACGTTCAAATGAAGTTTAAGCTATCTGCAGCCACTGTTTAAATATATCCGTAAACTTCTCTACATTTCAAGACTGCCATCTAAACGTGGATTTGAATAGAATAGCACAAAGAAGATAATTTCTTCCACTCTAATTTCTTCCTATTTATTCATTTCTTCTTCAGTGAATTTGAATGGACTGAGATGAAGATAATTTCTTCCACTCTAATTTCTTGCTATCTATTTTTTCTTCATTTATTACATCTAATTCAGATTTGGATAGTCAGAATACTGTCTACTACTACTTACTTGTTGAGTAAATAACATGGAACTGAAACCTATTATTCTTTCAGTGTAGGGAGAATTTCTTCACTTCAAAGTTGCCTTTCTTTGTTACCAAAATATATGGCACATTGATACATTCTGAAGATTTTAACAGGTATTTATCTCAAATTATCAAAAAAAAAACCCGAAAATTAAATCACTGTTATCATTGAGGTAAGTATCATTCTTTGAGATTTTGTTACAACTGTCTTATATTAAATGTTATATTTAACAGCATACTTAGTCTATCCATTTAATAATATGATAAATCTATAATAAATCTATAACAACAGCCTATCTAGTGTATAAATAAAATATGAAGATAATTATTTTTGTCCAATTTCTTTGCAGATATTATCTTAAATTGGAGAGTCCCTGTGGCTAAGCTCAGGTCTTCTAAATAGCGTTCTGAAGTTCCTGGAATTAAGGTGGTCTTCTAAGCTTCTTAGGAGAAGTGCAAATGAATATTCTATTTCATGCTGATGACCCTTTAACCGCGTTCTCAACGTCTCACGAATCACGGCGGATAAGAAATTGGCATTGTAGCGTTTATCACCGCATCAGCTGGTATCTCGTACTCTCATTAATGAGAATTATGTCAAGGAATCGTATCGATTAAAGCTTAGCCTAGATAGTCGACGACGAGGCGTCGCTTCATTGATTTACTATCATACGTTGCCTACAAATTTACCACTCAGATGATGTTACTTCAAAGCATATCTTTGTCTTCTCGCTGGGAATGAGCGCCACTGAAATACTTCAAGAAGTTAAATTGATATAACAAGTCTGTGCTTCATCTGAGCACATAATATTTCATAAATAAAATCCTCCTAAGATATGAGGTTCCTTAGTACGGATTTATTGTTCTTAGATTCTCCTGGGCCTACCTTCTGTCTAGTTTAAATTTAATGTCTTATTACCAAGGATCAGTTCTACTTGCTATAAGAGATTTATGCTTCATTTGTGGGGATGCAATATCTTGTAAATAAAATCTCCCGATTTTGGTTCAACCTTTTGTCTAGTTCAACTTGGAATATTGCTTATGGTCAAAGATCAGTACTACTTGGTATAATAAATCTGAACACAGTATTTCATAAATGAAATCTTTAGACGTGTACTTCCTTGATACGTAATCTTATGATGATTCTTTCGTCTAGATTCTTCTGGTTTTGTGTCTAGCTAAATTTAGAATCTTATTTATGATTATGTATCCTGATATTGAAAGAATGTTGAAGTCTGCGTTAAACTTAGCAGTACATATAAACAAACGATAAGCCGTAGCAACAATAGAGTCATTAAAGTGTAATATAATGAATATAATAAAATGAAGTGATGAGTGATTATATTTCAAATATAATATAGATGCAGGAGAAGATAGGAAGAATCCATCTCGACGCTCTTAATTAAAATACGTCAGTTACTATCTTTATTCAATAAATATAATATTACATCATAACATAAGGAATATCGTGGTGTGTAATTGTCCTCATCCAGCTGGACAGCTCGCAAGCAGCTATTCTTGCGAGTGGTCCCAGCGATTTGCAAATATATCTCTATATATGTGTACTACACACGTGCATGCCGTGTGCACACGTACACGTATGTATACATATACCATCTTTAATATAGATCTTTCTTCTCTAGAGACAGCACAAACACGTAGTATGTTACAATATCGTTACAAGGACAGTCACGGATCTCCGGCGATCGTTATTTTTTTTTTAAATCTAATTCTCCGGTGTTCCAACGCGAATCTCTTAGTGGTGACGTGCTCAACAACAATCTTAATATTTTACTTTCTTCAGTTGGCTCACTTGGAGACAGGTTGTCCCTTCGCCAGTAACTAGTGTTTTCTGCTTCGAAGATTGGTACTAGTGTCTTACATATGAGATTTTTCAGATTATAGATTTTCTACTACTTGTACTTCAAAAATCTTAAAAATAATTGTACTTCAATTTCTCTGGTTACAAAATATTAGACACTAATTTATATTTTCTTAGCGTAAAGCATAGTTAAATCAATAAAAATAACGAATAGAATTAAAGTTAAAAAGAACTAGAGCGTATTTTTTTTATCTCTGTCCCTATAGTTTCTCCATTAACAGGACATGCTATTAATCACATCACCAACGATTTACTTGTTTATATCATAAAATTCACCGAGTACTTGGATTAGAAAACTAGGAGGTCAACAACCTGAGCTTAATTACAGATGCGCACGAATGTATCATCTGCGTTGGAGTCCCCTTGCAAAATATTACTAGCAGTGGAATAAAATTTCCAGTAGCAGAATCGTCAGTGAAATTTTTCCTAGCATATATCTTCTCCAAAACTTACGAATAAAATAATAACTAATTAAACAATGTAATATATATAAATTGAAAAATTTATTTTGAATATTTTTTCCTGATATTTTATTTAGATACCCCTAATTTCAAGAAAAAGTCATTGATAAAATTTGTAAAAATGACAAATATTCAACAGATAAAATTAAATACACCTTAACAATCGTATAACAAATGTTTATATAAGCCACTCTAGGCTCGATGAGTTGTTGAAATAAGCTGGTCACGAGAAATTGAAACCTAACCTCTTCTCTGACCAAGAAGCGTACTTCAATGAAGGGTTTGGTTGTAAAAATTCGCGTGGAACCCGTACGACGCTTCCTCTCTTGCTAATTAGTCTAATATTTACACGAGTCTGTCGTACAGCGGACGCCTGATCGAACCTTTTCGTCTCTCCAGCCGGATTCGCTTAGCAAAAGTAAAAAATAGGTACTTTCCAGCCTTCAGGCTCAACTAAATCGTGTCCCCGCTAGATTT
The DNA here is from genome assembly GCF_014825855.1 of Bombus pyrosoma. Lineage (NCBI taxonomy): Eukaryota > Metazoa > Arthropoda > Insecta > Hymenoptera > Apidae > Bombus > Bombus pyrosoma. The sequence continues at coordinate 3,934,014 of NC_057785.1, read as the reverse complement.
GGAAGAGCGTTGGAAGTCACCAGTGGTCTCTGGCGATTGATTTCATTTTCTTTCATCACTCTGTCTGGAGAAGGAAGAGAGAGTCTTATCGTTTAACGTTTTGCATATGAAAATAGGTGTATACCATTTACATTATATATCTCACGCTATCACAATATACGGTCTAAGGTTAAGTCCAGTTTTGATATGTACAATATAATATATTATTTATAGTATTTCACACGGTGAGTCCATTTAGCCAAAACATTTGACGTGTATTCTACAAATCATCTGTTTCTATGGGGCAAACTTTATTGTCCTAAGCGAAGTAACCTTCTAGTTCTTAGAGGAACTTAGAATATTTAGAAGATTTATAAGAATTTATATTAGTTCATTTGTAAACTTTTCCTTATTTTGTATATTTAAAAAAAATTAAAAAGAAGCTTTCCAACAACCATTATATTGTTAAAGAATCAGAATTAACACTTCCCACAAAATTGTTTCAATTCACCGTTTTGTCATCTGGGTCTCTTTTACGGAGCTGATCAATTATGAAATTGAAAATCTAAGAATCTTTTTTGATTAATTTCCATCAACGAACTATCCATTCTCAAGAATAATCTCAGTCATAAAGTTATTCAAACGCATAAGCTAAGTGGAGCACCCTGTTCACCATAATCCACACTATTCCCATGCGCCTCGCGCGAGCTGAATCTCTACCTTTGTACAGATTACTGGTCTGTAATGCACTTTGATCGTTTGATTGTGTCGTCAGTTTGTTTTGGCATGCTTCTGAAGCCAGGCCTCGCCCGGTAGTCCCTTTAAAGTATCTGGGAGTAAAAATTGACTGGTGTAGAAACAATGGTTTTAGCGACGGAGACCGGGCTTCAGAAATGATTTCTGACTCCTACATATTCCTACAGTTGTGTAAGATGATTTGAGGAGCATAGGAAACCTTGTGAATCTAACGTGAAGTCAGAGGACACAGCGAGCATGTATAATTTCTCTTCTTATGTGGACTCTCTCTTCCTGTCCCTGCCTGCCTAATTAGAAACTCAACTAAAAGGTAGAGAATGGAGCACAGTGTGATGGCCTGGTGTGTGTATGTACACTGATGCTGACACAGTCAACATCACCGTGGCGTCTAAGTATGTACACTGAATTGACCATGGAATACAAGGTAACAAATGGGGCAAGAAGAACACGGTCCCAGCGCCATCTGTAGGGCAATTCCCCTCTCTGATTCCAGTGGATTGCACGAAGACCCGAAGAGGTAGCATCTGCCAGGGCAGTGTCCTGTTGAGAAGGCAGGCAAACGCTTCTGCTGGGCTTACGATCATTGGACGAAGTTTACGTTGAACGTTTCCACCTCCATGGGCTGTAGGCTCACCCCCTGGAGACCGTCCTTTAGCCTATGCTTCGTCTTGGTGCCGGTTAGCGAAGTCTTGGTCACATTAAGATTCGCTAGTTTGAAGAACGAAGTTCCTTGACCAATTTTCTCAGTCAGTGGACAGTGCTTCATGGCCACGTCCACTCCCACAGAGCAACTGTAACCTTGTCTATGGAGCACCATCAGGGCACTATTCACAGGGAAGTGTGGCAGCTTTTGATCGTGATTGGTCCTCAAATTTAACAGATGCAGATCACAGGGGAAACTTTGACTTAGTAGCCTAACCTCTGGCGCCATTGCTATGTCACCTTCTGTACCATCCACTACGAAAATGTTTACAGGATAGTTGAGAGCATTGCTTAGATGATTGGCGAAGAGGGAAGGCTTGGAGTACTTGTCCTTTTCCCCGGTGATGTCTTCTAGCAGTAGCCAGTGCTTAATGACAGTTCTACGATTGTCCAGAAGACCTTCACCCATTCCTCTGGAGTCATCGTATAGCGTTCTCCTGTCTAACATCACTTCTAGCCAACCTGGCTGATAACTGGCTGCTCCTTGGCAGTGATTCACCAACAGAGTAAGTCTATGATTGGTGTCTTCTATGTAGGCCATAGTGGTGATGGGAAAGTAGTTACCTTCGATGCCAATTCTCTCTATCTTCGTCCTTTTGATCATCTGGTGACCGTTTAGGTCTGTATAAAACTCTGGAGGGTCACCATTCAGGATATCAGTTTGTAGACGCATGAACATTTCTGTTTCACGGTTCTTTGGCGGAGTCTCAAAGTCCACAATATTTCTCATATAGATAGCCTCGCCTAATCCGTCGTCTCTGTGATAAATGGCCACGTGGTGGCTCAACAACTTTCCATACTCGACTGTCAGCCTCGAACTCAGGCTTCCACTAACGATGTAGATCTTTTGATGAGGTGTGTACGCTTCAAGAACGTCCTTATCGATGTCTCGAAGATTAGGATCAGGCATGAACAAATAGGCCCCACTGTGGAACTGCGCAGACGGATAGGCAGCGAACTGAATGGCGCATTGCATGATCTTACCAGTCGCTTTTTTGGTCACCCTCTTCAGGAATCCGGTCTGACCATCGAACAGCAGTTTCATCCTTTGGTTCTCCAACTGAACGTCGCCTACTTGCATGGGTTTGATAGGAAATACGTTGTCCTTGCCACATCTACTGCAATACACCGTGGAAATAGCCTCCATGGGCACCTTATCTACCTGCTGAAGATGATACGTGGCTATGGACAAAGGTTTCAGTTCAACCACAAATAACAAAACGTAAACATCGTGGGTGATGCTCGTGGCGTTCATCACAGGAGCTATCTGGTACGGAATAGGGTTCTTCTGTGTATCCAGAACCCTAATTTTGTAGGAAGTGACTTTGAGACTGATCACCTCCTGCCTGGGCTGAGCCAGAGGGTTGAATAGGACTATCTTCTTAGTTTCCTGACCATTGATACCAATGGGTATCTTTTTTGGTAGCTTTTCGTAGCTGTCTCTATCCGACTCAGCCAGAACATACACAGAATTAGGCTTGCTGGCGCTTCCAGCCAGAGACTGAATGGCAAAGCTCTGGAGACTGGTCGTGTCTGAAATAGATTCGAACAGTTTTAGAGCATAGTCCTTCATGACGAAAGACTTGGAGGTGCCAGTGATGGCATCGTGATGTTGGAAGAGACCTAAATTTCTCCTAGCCTTCACCAGTTTCTCGAAGTAAGTCTCATACAGCATGAAGTCTTTGCCAGATTGTTTGGCCACGTTTAGAGCTATGGTGTAGAGGATCTCAGCTGATCGGAGATTAGCTTCCAACTCACGGTCCAAAATTTTCATATACGGCCTCGTAGTGAAGTAGCCGCTCCAATAGGCTGGTCTGCCCTCGCTGAAGATGTCGGAGTATACGAAGAAGTCGCCCTTCAATGTTGGGAACTCCTCGATTCGTTTTCTTATTTCACGGAAGTAGTCTTTAGGTGTACCGAACACTATTTCTGCATTGTACTCTTCTTTTCTACTGTTAATGTAGTCCATTAGGATTTTATAGTTGGTGTACTGTTGGTCCCACTCGATAGCATGGTCGTATCTGAAATGGAGTAGAATATAGAGCTAGTAAATACTTCATGCAGTATAGTATTTCACATTTTCAAGAAAATCGGATTGCAATATGAGTACACAGCTTCAAAAGTGATAATTATCTATTTAATTCTCTAATTATTTCTATCACAAAATTCGAATTGACCCTCACCTAAAATCATCCCCAAGCGGCATCAACACCACGTTATGCGTGAACAGTGACCCGGTCCTAGAATACTGTTCCAGAAGTAGCTCAGCCATCTGTTTCACATTGTTAGGCGTAATCTCCACCGCCCTGACTGAATACTCAGTATACTCTCCACGAATTTTCCTAAAGTCGAAGTTCAGACACACATGAGGATGTGGACCACAGGAATGCTTGATGTTGTAGATATCGAACGGTTGATTATGAGTCAACATATCAGCCTTGCCGGTTTGATCCCAGGGCTGTATCCAGATGAAGTCACCGTACTGTTCCTTGGCGAACCACTGTTTCCACGCATAGTGTATTCTCTGGATGACTGTACCAGAAGCTCCAGAGGCTTTCAGGAAGTATGGTATAGTACCACCATGACCAAAAGGGTCCACAGACCAACCAGATTCTGGGATCACGTCCAGGTTCGTCTTCAGCCACTGGTGACCTGGAATCAAAAAGACATGAATCGGGTCAATTAAAAAACACCAGTCTGCAGGCTGTGAATAGGAAATGAAGAGCTTCAGTTTGCACAATAGTTAGCAACGTCGCGGAATAATCGGCTTTTCTGGTATGCCGAGTACTGGCAAGCCATCCGGCCGTTTAATGTCCTGGGAACGGTTAGGTGAATCTTTTGAGGCTTCTGCAGGTCTCATTAAGATAGACATAGATCTTGTACAAATCAAAAGGATCGATGCGAACAGCGTCGTTAAATTCGAAGAACGTCTTTTGAATGCCGTTCGTTCGTACCGCCGATCACGAGACACTTATCGCCGTGTAAATATCTCCGGGGCTCGTTTAAAAGCTCATGCTCCACGGGAGAACAGGAGCTTCTTCTTGAGCGCTTTCAGGCGAAACAAGTAGAATCCGCGCGGTATGATTCGATGCAAGTTCCTTATAAAAGCTTCCGCTTTCCATCTAAGATATATGTGTGTGTGTGCGTGTGCGTGTTTAGGTTTATCGATTATTCTCGAAACGGTTGGGTCCAGAAATTAATCTGTATCCTATCCACTAACGCATTTCCAGGATATCCCAGTCGATCAAATAAATCATCCATCAGAAGGATGGTTGCTTTTAGGGAACAGTGTGACTATTTGGGAAAAAAGAAGAACGAAATAGAAAAAGATGGTAACAGGTTTGGTTGGCCATTGTACCAGAGGTATTCAATAATTTAGACTCGATTTCTCACGGCGGAGACCCGTTTCGATACGTGGTCGTAGTGGACGGTGTAATCGCAGCCTATTTATCAGTTCTCACCCTCCTAACATTCCTCGCCGGCCAAACAACCCCCTTTGACCCTGTGCAACAGGGGGGAGTTAATCCACATCCGTTGCCACAGGATAGAGACTGCGTTTCGGTTTCTCGATCGACAATTTATGGTGTCATATGGTTCGCAGCGCCTCTAGCGTCGATTACAGCAACTATCTTTAGGTCTACGACTGCTTATCTACGTTTATTGACTCCATAAACTGCGTTTATGGCCGAGCCTCATTCTCGCTGATCGCCTGATAAAAATTAATTAGAAATTGTTTTATGGACGGAGTAAAGTTTCGTGATTAATTTCATAGGTCAGAAATTGTATTATATTTCACGGGGAAACGTGAGTTGATCGAGGAAAGAGACGATTTAGAAAAATGTATACATTGCAGATGGAGAGAAGGAACACGGTACAGTGTAGCAAGGTATTTCTTTATTTTATTCCGACGTCGCTTTGGTCTTTGTATTTTCGAAGGGAAAACGAATTCACACGGGCTTCTAGTTTCCCTCGATAAACGATCGTTGATCGAATCCAATGAAATGCTCGCGTACAATGGAATAGAATTCTCTGCGATGTGTGCGACTTCTGACGTGGAAAATGAACTACTAGCCAGAGCTTTTGCACTGTCGTGATAAACTGTCCTTTTTTTTTTTTTTTTTTTTTTGTCATAAAACGATACTTTGACTTTTCCAAGTTTATGTATGAAAATTACAGAATTCGTTTCACGTAAAAAGAAACCAGAAATGCGAAGTTGAATAAATTAAATTCGAAATACCGTTCCAAGAACAGTACGTAATTGAGTTAATACGGTTTTAGGAGAAAGAGGCAAACGGAGACAGGTCCAATTATCAGGCTAATGCAATCATCTGAAGCGTCGCTGAAATTCCTGCGAAACCAAATTCGTATTCAGGATTCTCCTATGCGCATGGACGAGCATCAGAACAGCCCAGCAACAACAACAACAACCAACAGATGCACTTGCTGTGCATGCAACGATGTGCAGCTAAGCGTGCGTGTTAACGCACGCTGTCGTGTGGATGCAGCCTGTTCTCTATGGGCTCTTCCTGGCCTAAGTACAACGCTCTTGCGGATTTAGGTTAGCTCATTAACGACCAACATTGCGCTCCAGCAATATCTCATCTGCGATCTTCCTTTTCACTCAATTTATATTTTCCAGTTCTGCTTTTTGACACTGCGATTGCGAAACGACTTGAAAATGGATTGGAAAACGAAGGGGCTCGTTGAGTTGAAATTCTCCAACCATCCGCTCAATATTTTTCCCAATTACTGCTACTACTAAATTACTAATTTCGTACTAATTCTACGAAACTCGAAGAGGTTACACGGATCCTACGAGGAGATAGAAATATCAGACATTGAAATAGCAACATCGTGGAGTCATTTTTTCAATGTTTCAAACATCAGCCACTAAGATAATAATTAGTCACGTAGACCCAGATGACAAAATGCTGAATTGAAAGAATTTTGTGGGAAGTGTTAATTCTGATTCTTTAACATTATAATGGTTGTTGGAAAGCTTCTGTCTAATAGCCACGTAGGACGATGATATGCCTGGCCATTAATTTGTACAAAGCTAGAAAGATCATAGACGAAATTAACACCATCACACGAACGCGTACTGATTTTCTAATTAGAGTGTAATACATTGCAGGAATTTCACAAACCATGCGACGACGACGTAACTTGGATTTCTCATAAAAACGTGGAGACAATACTTCCTGGCGTTTCAGCAAAGAAAAAGATTGAAACACCGGATTAATAGGAATAGAGAGAAATGGTAATCGAAAATGGTGGCTGCGGGGCTCGCTCTGCGCTATTCCCACGGAAACAATAGGCAGCCCGCGAGCGTCACGCGTGCAAATCCAAGTGCATTTCGTCGGGCGTGGAACAATTGGAAGACCGCTAATGAAAACGACCACCGACCGGATCAGATTTAATTTTATTAATAACCAATACCATCCACCAGGGCTAAGCTACCAATGAACGAAGAGCTACGATTCCTGGAGTGATCTTACGCGTTCGATTTACGGCATATAAATTCGTTGAGGCATGCCTTATCGTGTACCCCTTAGGGACTTCCGACTGGCTGACCCAAATGTTCCATCCGGATTGACCTAGTTTCTCCTCCGAACGTCCTCGAGGTATCTGTCTCGTTTATCTGCACGGAAGGCAACCTTCCGTTTCGCCGTTTCAGTTTTATCGTTGGAACGGCGAACATTCCACGAAAATGCGAATTGGGAAAATTTAACTTATTAACCAGGGAACACCAGTTAAGTGGAGCAACTAGCGTTTCTAACCACTTGGACATAATTTTTTATTCGAATCCGCTATATTTTAATCGATCGATTTAGCTCTGCTAACCTGTGCAGATAAATTCCACGACATTTATACTCGTTGCGGTGAAAGTCGACATTTTCGAGATTCTGCGACAGAAGACCAGCAACGTTATGTAAAATTAGTAAAAGTTTTCGTTCGTGGTTATTCGTTAACCGTAACAGATTGAACGAATCCCCCGCTCTCGACAGACAACACAGCTTGTTTGTTTCAATTATTGGAAGCTATGGATCGAAAGCAAGATATAAAGAAAAAAAAAATGATAAAGAAACACAGATCGCCATTCTAGCACTGTGTTTTATATTTTATGAACGAACGACATTCCAACAGCTTTCATAAACATTAATACTGGGAACAGAAGCAGTTAGTGTTTATATTTCATCTTGCTCCTGGCTTTCTCCACTTTGATGAAGGAACTTGATACGCCACTAGAAGCGAATTTATGTTGAGAAGAGTTTCAACCATTTTCTACCGAAATATTTTCACCAGAAGCATAAAATAGAGTCAAATGTGCGATAACTGAACAAGATTTATAACCAACCTTTTTCCTTTACATTCTACTGTACTCGAAAGTCTAGTATTCCATTTTATATTTCTTGTCGCCAATTGTTTATTATTCAATACAAAAATACGTTGTCGTAAATCTATTAAAATTTCAATGAGAAATTACCAATTGGTCGGTGCAAGCATTCTAACAATTTCTCAATTAAATAAGCGAAATAAAATAAAACGAGAGAGGCAAATAAATTCGACAGAGTCGTGGACCGTTTCGTAGGGGGTGGGCAGACGAGTTAAATGAATAATCGTGACGGTGGTTAAGCGTTCCTGGCTCGAAACTAATTCGAGTTTCCTAATGCCCGATGTCGCGAGGACGCCAGCAATTCCTGGGGCTAGGGCCGGTATTTTCGATTCAGACGCGCGCTACTCGAAATCGTTCGAGCGTGCTTAAACATTAACGTCCACTGGCGGATTGTTACCGGTCCGTTAGTCCGTACGATCCGCATTCACAGAGTCATCGGTGGCCGCCGGTCGTAGCGTCGAAATTGCGTCAATTATTCGAGGAAGCCGGCTTGGCCCGCAAATTGCGCGTTCCTCGCTGCTTCCACAGAGTTTTCAGTTTATTGCAGACGTTTCGAAGGAACGTCCCCGACCACAAATCCACGGAGATCGTAACAGGATTCGAAGAACGACGAGTTTCCCATTCAGCCATTAAAGCATGCAAATAAGAGGAGTCAGAAGATTGATGAAATTAATTAACGCGTTTCTTCAAGAAATTCGTTTTACCCGTGGATGGCATGTATCTCGTTGGAATTTGTTATATGTTAATTCGCTTACGTTTAACTTCGCCATTGGACGTGATATTTCAAACCAAATCTAATATCCAGACCACTGTGTTAGAGCTGCGTCTATCTCAACCGCGTTTATTGGAACGAGAATTCAGTTCACGCCTGATTAACCGAGCCCTTGTCGATTGAATTTGTTGAGAATTTTGCATCTTAATAGCCGAAATAATGGTATAGGAACACTAAAGCTACACTTTGAATTTATATTAGAATAATTATATATTCATTTGATAAGCGATTGCAAGGATATTCATCGATACACATTTGCACGCGTCTCAGCACTTTCTTCCATAGCCGACTGTTAACCGACTGAACAGTTTACCTTCATTTGTCATCGAGACACCGCACACACCCATACTTCCACATACTGATATTCACATACAAGTATTACTGCTACGCATCTAACCTAGTCTAGCACATAAATTTATACATATCTCAATAGAATTCATTGAACGTGAGCTTCTATTATGTGAAAACATTGTTATTAGATAGCTTAGATAGAAGAAAATTGATGAGCTTCTACTACAGGAACCGCAATTTTATGAACTGTCCCACTACGACCACTTACTTAACCTCATAGTTAGGCATAGTAAATTCAACCGTAATCCAATACTTATGTAGGCTAATATAAATTAATATTCATGTTAAATCATCTTAAATGAAATTTCATATGCAGAAGCGAAGCTATTTAGTACAATAAGCATCGAGGAAACGAGGCAAAAACTGAGACCCTGGCAGACCTGCTGAGGAGCCATTGGAAGGGAAAGTGTGCACAAGGAGGTTTGAAGAGCAGGGGAACGCAGGAGAACTCGGATGAAAGGGTGTGCCGTGGCCTAATGCGAGCGAACAAACCATTAAACTACACTCAGCCGGTACTCCACTGATTATAACCCATTAGACATGACATGTGTGCATTAAACGAGTTATCGCGCGCGTAGACTGTTCCCTGCTACACGATCGGAACCATCCTGTTGGCTGACATGGATGAACCTAACAATTCCAATGGGAAAGACGTTCTATCCAGTGATTTAAATTGGAACTGACTATACTATCGTGCAATAATAAATCTCTGCTTTTTTTTGACGATGTTTGAGGATGTTTGAGGATGTTTGAGCACGTAATTCGATCACCAATGGATCTACGAGTTCTTATTTTCTACGATTGTTATAGCTATGTCATAGGTAGACTGTTACAGCCATAGCAGAACATTGTGATGCTGCAAAATTGATTTTTAAATAGCAACGAGCAATGATTTCTGAAAAGCTCTTAATTCCTCTAGTTCCTAAGGTATGAATCATTGCTAAGGATAAATTTGCAGAGAAGTTTACAGAAAATATTTTTCAGAGTATTCAAATTTATAATCTGCCAATTCCTTGGGATCAAATGTCCAATCCTAATCATCAATGTTTGCATTAATTTTGGTAACATCTTTTGCCAATTTTCCTTTTTTCGCCAAGCTTTGGCAAAATTCAATATTCGTTGCTATAATTTTATATTTTGTCCTTAATAAAATCGATTACTTTTATGTACTAATTTTCATATATAAATATTGGGTTGGTCAAAATAAATGAGGATTAAAAAATTGTTAAATCAATTTTTAGGTTAGCCAGCTTGATTAGAAGGGGAGAATGATACGAGGGAAAAAGTTCGAGCGTCACGGAAGTTCAGTAAGGACAGGAGAAGGGCGAGTGACCGACGAACGAGTTGGAAAAAGTTAGGGGGATGAACCGAGTGCGCTTTCGGGGATAACGAATCGTCGTTCGAACGTTTCTGGAGCACGCTTGGGCTTTAATTCCAGGGAATTGCCAAGTTCATCCAGGCCAAGTATCGCTAAAGGGCAGGCTCCTCGTCGAAACTGCTTCTAGGTTTCCAATCGACGCCTTGATTTCCTCCGAAACGATCCGCACGTACGAAAGAAATTACCATAAAAAATTTTTCAATCGAATTAAACATTCTCTTCAAAAAATTTCAAGATGGGAATATTTCCAACAAGAAAAGAATTGGTCAAAGAGGTATAAATAATATATAAAATTTAGTTATCGTTGTATAACAATATCGATATCTTTTGGTTTGAAATTTATGAATTTCCTCTTTTTTTTGCAGTGTCTGTACTGTAATTTAAGCATAGGTAACAGATAAAAAATTGTTCGAACAATGTTTTTAACCAACCAAATACATAAAAGTGATAAAACACATATTATGATATAGAAAAGGGCAATGAAATATAAGTAAATGTGATTTCAAGCAAAGTGAGTCAGAGCTAAATCTATAGATGGTATGTTCGATATTACTGACAGGCCATCTAGGTATATTTCATTTTTCAGTGAACCTTTCAGCCGAGTACAATTCGTAAGATTAATGTTCTTTTCAATTTGAATATATTTTGCACGATGGAGAATCGCCCATTGCTGTTTTAATAATTCAGCCTTCACCTCCTAGGTTGGCTGACCTTAAAACGTCCAACGTTACTGGCAGCCGTCTGACGCGACACGTTCCGCGACTACTTGTACCGTTCGATAGAACGTCGACCTCTATCACTGACAGACTCGTCTAGTAGCGAGGCGTCGCATTAGTCAGCCAGAAGAGCTGCGAGCAAACGGAAGGATAATAAATACCGTGCGCCACTTGTTGCTGCTCTTATTTCAGTAGAATCAAAGATACCGCCAGCTTCTTCAGACTTTAGGAAATGCTATAGGAAGGTATACGTAGTCTTAGAAGAGAAATAAAGTACTTTCCCTTTTATAGGCAGTTTTGCCGAAGAATTTATTTATAGAGATCGACGATGACGATTTTTATATCAAATATAGTACCATTTTAGACATGTTAAATCAAATCTATCATTGTATTTTAGATTCGTAACATAACCTAAAAATAATATTTGGATGATATTTCACGATCAAAGTTATGAAATATAAAAATGATTCCAGATCAGATTTAATTAATAATTGACTCAGGTTTAACGTTTAATTCAGATCGAACTTAAGCTAGAACAAACATCTTGATCTCGTTCACGATCTTAACCAAATCAGATTCGAACCTAAATCTAACCTAAGCATAGTTCAAACTTAACCTAGGTTATATATATAGCATCCTGGTGTGCCTAAGATCATAATCCAAACTCAAATCCAAATCGATCTAAGCCAAACTCAACCTGGACATGGTATCATGCCTATGATCCATCTGAGTCTAATCTAACTTAACCTAGTTTTGTCTGGTCATGGCTAAAACCTTGTCCCAAACCTAACCTATAAATAATACTCGGTTTATACTCAACGGTTGAATGCAGCTAGTCTAGTAACGTATTTCTGTTTGACCTAGATTTGCAAAATTATTTCTGAAAATTTGAATCTTTTTGGATAATCTCGGTCTAGGGGAGGAAATTAGCTAGCGCAAGATGCGAATCTTCTGCGATGGAATCGATTACGTAGATAACGGGGCTCGTTAGCTGTTGCTAATTCTCAGGGACCGACCGAAACGAGCTCGGCGTTTCGGGACAGACCGGTAATGGACTCGTGCCGGTGCGCTTCCGGTTATTATCGGGCTTCCTGCGTGTTCGACGCCAGGATCGCGGTTATCTCGATTTCTGCAATTGCCGATACCTCTTCTCCATCCCTTATCTCCCGTTACTTTAGAGGATTCTGGATTTTAGTGCTCGCTTAATCCACCAACTCAGCTCTTCCATGTCGCTTTAATCTCAGCTGTTAACGTCCACCTTAGTACGCTTCGGTTCCTGTTCGAATAATTCTGTGAAATTCTTTTACCTTTATACTGTTCTTTCACGGCAAAAGCATATCGAGTTTCTTGTAATATTCTAATTATTACTAATATTTAATAACCTAATCCTATGCCTGTATCTGAAAGTAATAAATTATAGCTGATTCGAATCTAAAAGTTTCGGAACTATTTTTCAAAGTAAAAGCTTTGACCTGATTGGGATAAACTGCCGTCAGGGAATTGGTTATCTGAAACGGATAATTAATTTGCCGCTCAACGACGGCTATAGCTCGCGATTTCCTCTGCTAAACAATGGGGTGGTTTATTATCGTTGGCCGGCGCTATTGTCCCCTTACGTGGGCTTCGATAAATCAATCGTTCTATTGATCGAACAGGTGCGATCGGAATTAGACGCGTTCGTGATCGTAAATTACGCTTATCCGTTTACGATCCGTGACGCTTGGATTTGTCGTTGCGAGATGCATAATTTTGCCTATGTGCGCCACCTACCGTGAAAACCTAACCTCAAACCGATCATTTCTATCTCGATCCTCATTTCCAACAATTTCGTAGTCCTGAAATGACAATTCAAATACACCTAACCTACGAACCAACTTGATTCACCACCTAACCTCCCTTTACCTTCATTTAAGATGACCACAATAAACGTTTAAAGATTGGTACATGAAATAACCTAAAAATCGATCGTTTAACGACTTTTTCACGGATCCAAACGACACTACAGCATCGAAAACATTTTCTCGGTCAGCTTAAAAATATCGAGGATTGACTCACAAATGGGAAACTTTCTTCAAGCTGCAAAAAGGACTAAAATAAAGCATCAGTTATTTATTTCTGCCGATCAGTCAAGTTTCAAAGCGACCACGACAAACGTCAGGTTGTTTTTCGAGCAGAAACGGGAGACAAAGGAACGAGCGCATTTCGCGTGGCGTGGAACAAAGGAATCCACGCGACACTTTACTTGTCCCGGAAGAAAAGCTCGACGATTACTCCCGCGAAACGCAATTAAGTGGCGTCCTTGTTTTTTTTCAAATGTAATTCCGCCCCTACCTGGTGCCATTTACGTTCAAAAGTCGCGATTCGAGATGTTCAAAGAGGGCTAGTCGCTTGTTTCTGAGACGATACTTGGAGGGAAAGAGGGAAAACCTAATTACGAGACGCTTGGGGAGGTTTCGAAGCGATTGTAATAAGCCGTTCTCCTCGGTGGATGGTTAGGACGACACAAGTAATCTGATTAAAAGGGGTCCACGGGATCCGTTTGCAAAAGGCATGCTTTAGAAGCTGAGAGTGTATATTTGGATGAAGAAATAATTTAGACGCGCGCATGAGGTTGTAAAAACCAGCAGTCACAAAATGCTAAATCACACAGTTGCAAGTAATAACAGTAGTTTCATTAAAAAAATGCAGAACAAGTTTAAAAGGAAGGATCGATATTGAAAGTCTTCAAAAAGTTATCACTGATGGGTCTACAAGCTTCCTAATTTATGTTCAAACCTAATTCAACCTATACAAACTCAATATGAATTCGAAAAAGGATCCCAACTATGATCCATCACGTGGACCATCAAAAGAACCAATAAAAGAAGATCAGGAAGAAGAACATCCATCAGAACCTTTAAAAACTTAGTCTAATCGATCTCACGAACCCCCATTATTCATTCGAACCAAATCCAACCCCTCCAAACTTCGATTCCACATAAAATCAATTAAGGGGAAGATCTTATCGCATAGACCAGCAATGAAAATGAAGAAATCAGAGGCTCTGGACCATAAAAAAAATTACTCAGCTACACTGGACGAATTCTTTGCTTATCAAACCACATGTAACCTCTTCAAACTTCGATTCTCAACGAAATCGGCACAAAAAGGTTCTCAGAAGCGAGTTATCGCTGGAATCATAAAAAATAAAAGAAAAAAAGATCAATGGGGAAGAGAATCCAAAGGAAAGAGGATCGCAGAGAGATGCTCCGCGTATTCTGGTGGACTTAAATTACATCCTTTATACACGGGAGAAGCTTTCGTCGAGGATATTCACCCGGCAAGCCCGAAGTGGGTGGATCTCAGCCACGTAATATTGCCGCCAGGACTTTCCTTCGATTGCGCTTCCCTGTATTTCCAACGGTGGATTCCTGTGTTCTCTAGCAGCTAGAGAAGAGCAGAAATTCCATGCTGCGCGATAGCACGCGGCCATGAACGCTTTTCTCCCGCGATATTTACACTGGATCCACCGAGAGATACCGAGGTTTCCAAAGATCTCTCGATCCTTTATCGCTTGGCCGATTCCGCCGGTTTTCGACGGCTCGTCCCGCGAACAAATGGTTCGAGGACGTTTTCTGTTGGTAACTTCGACGTTGCCTGCGAGATGAAGTCAATTTGAGATCCGACGCTGTAATGTCTGTGAAGCTAATTCGGAGATACAGAAGCGAACAAAGTGAAATATGTAGCGTTGGTATCAGGTTGTCTGACTACCTCAGGGGAATGAGTTATTTCTTCCTCTACAACCACGATTTTTGCTGTTATCCTCTTTCTCTACTTGTAAAAGAAATGAGAGGAACTCTCGTTAACAGGAAATATGGTAATATAAAACGATGAAAAATAAATGGAATAAAATAAATAAATATCCAATAAATGAATGTAAAAGAAAAGTATGTGAATATATAAACGATAAAATCTATAAAATTATCTCGCAAGTCCTTTTTTGATTTCGCCCTTTTCTTTTCAGAATATTATTTTTCGTGATTCTCTTATTACAGATTGGCAACGAAGCCACATGATTTCCTTCATTCAAGGACATACTGGTTTGCATTCAGGTTTGCAATTTACACGGCAACTTGTGTAGCCGGTGCACACGTTCCATTGAAATAATACCGAGCAGGCTATATTAACTTCCAATTATTAGGCTTCTGAATATGTATGCGGTCGGTTCGCGCTTAGAACGTTAAATATCCAGGCCAGCCGCGGTCAATATGCGTGCTCGCGGGCATTACACGCCGATATATCGGCAAATATTCTGTATGTGAATATGCAACGTCGAAAACGCAACACGTTACCAACAAATCCTCCTATATTGCTATCAGTCGGAACAGACCCGAAGGATTTCCAAACCGACCCAAATCGATCAAGCGCAGAGAATCCCTTGCTGTAGAGAACAGAAATTGCGGTTTAAATATCCCGATAAATTTGGTCCGTTCAATTCTGACCAAAAAGCTCTAACTTTTTTGATCACCAAGTTGGCCATTTTTCTCTGGATACTTCGAAACTAGTTTATATCGTAATTTTATTTTAATCTCAAAATAAAGAAGAACGCGAAGAACGAAGATTCTTTGCATAGCCCTTTTAAAGGCTATTTTCATAATAGAAACTTTGAGACGAATTTAATAATTCATCAAACTTCTTCGCCACTTGTCGCCCATGACAATATAAATCCAATTCTGAGAGGAAGACAATAATGGTCTGGCTGATTTCGTATACAATATATTGGTCCTTGAAGAAGGATTCCAGGATCATCAGGAAGTTCCTGAGGATTTTCAAACGTCATAGCCTGGATCACGACCGCGCTTAATGATCACGAGACGGCGATAACACCGGGACGTATTTAAGGGAATGGTAATTATTATGGCGTGGCTAGTATCATGGAGGTCTCAACTGTAATAAGAGGAATTCTAGGGTACGATAAAATTCTGGCATTAAACCAGCCAGATTCCTTTTTCTTCTGCAATCAGAGGGCGTTAAGAACGCTGCAGGCAATTCTTGCAAAGACCCTCGTCATCTTCATCACCTCTAAGAAGTCGAGATTAAGTAAAAATTCTTTCGAATAAAGGAAACGTGGGTTATTGCGTTCCACGTTATACCCAATTTCCATTTCCTCTAATTTTATACCGTTTTATACTGGTCCTGAATATGCTGATCTATTCAGAAGCGATAAAAATTCAAGATGGCCGCACTCACCCTCGATCAGCTGATCCAACATGGCGTAGATGTGCGACGTTGCTTCGTCGGTCATCACCCAGCCCCCTGTGGTCATCTCCAGCCTGCCATCTTTCACTAACCTTTTCACGACCATCTTCTTGGTGGGATGGGCACTGTAAATGAACAAGAAAGCCAAAGATTTTAGCTGAATATGTATTTCTAGCTTCCTAACCTGAAAATTTTCAAACGTAGATCGATTACAATTTGTGGATGATATTTATGTTGTTCGTGAGTTGAAATCGATGGTTCAAACTCGACTAACGTCAGCATTCATGATCGATCGGCAGAAGTATTGCGTACCGGGCTTAATACTCCCGTGAGAGCTCAGCTCCCTCGTTAGAACGTTTATGTCTGCCATAAAACCGCCACAAATCTCGCATTGCTTCTGCAAAATCTTCCGCAGCTTTTCTCTCGTTTTAGGTTAAGGTCATGAAGTCTACACGATGATCAGATCCAACTAAATTTCACGATCCACCCCATCCTCAACTTCGAAAATTTGCACGTCGAGAATATTGCTACTTTCGTATCTCCGATGCAGTCAGCACTTTTGCGCTTTAGTACATTTCGACTCTGATAACATATACGAATCTCTATGCATAGTTTCAAGTTTATCTAGATTTTACAATAGTTTGCGAGTGGTTATCAATCACTTTTCAGGTTATACTGCCAGACGTTAAATTAGTTTCGAAGGAAGCGAGTGTTTCTAGGATTGTAGAACTGCAAAGACATTCCTGGAAGTATAATTCACTATCTAAGGAGGTTAAGCATGAATGCCTTACAATGTGCAGCTGATATACAGGTCAAGTAATTGTAAGTTACATCGCAGATAAAGGGGGAGGGGTGTAACGTGTTACGCCGCAACTTGTAATTTCGCACGATACAATCCGTGATACAAATCATATTTATAGCCGGGGCGCATTCCAGTGGGTCTGGGATTTACGTGATCCCACGCAGGCCGCAATGGCCGCCTCCTTGCGGTTCACGTCGGTCCGTAAACCACCAACAAATTCCGTTCCACTACCATTTCCGCTCTTCGATAACCCAAATGCCGAGGAAGTCGTCAATTTGCGCCAAGACGTCTTTAGGTTTTCCGGTTAACACTTCGTACACGGATTGATCCTCGGCGAAGCAGAGAATCTAGAAGTACCTTTAAAAGTATCACGGACCTTCCCTATGTAGAATACTACGAAGCTTTCAGTCAGAGAGACTCACTAGTGAAGAGAAACATGCATTCCAAGTTCAAATCCCATTGGTTGCATTTCCATCTTCCAGTGAGTATACTACGTACTTTCAACTTCCATTTTCACATACATTGATCAAATACTTTGACCACTTTTCAGTACTTTTCAGTGGTTGTAAAATTCTTTCACCTGTAGAGTGCACTAGGGATACAGTAAAAAGGAAAGGTGAAAATAATTTTTCGCCTGGTGAAAATCGATTCGAGTCCATGGGTATTCGAAACCAGAGTCAGCCCGGAGACAGTCAAACACGTTTTGACCTATCCCAACCAATTACCCTCGGTGCTTCGCCCTTTCCTCCCTTTTCTCCTACTACTCAGACTTACTAATTATACGAAATCTCCTTCAGAACTTCGCATTAAGCTGAAATTCACGCTGGCTCACGAGGAAACAAGAACTCCTCTGCTGCGACGACCCAACAATTCCTGCTACACAGTATAGTACAAAAGAGGCTCGTTCTCAGTCGTGGCGTTGCAGGTTGTTAAGGAAGGAGGTGGTTTTCGATCCGCCGGATATTACCTAAACCCGAAGCACCATGACGCTGCCGTTCCTCGTTCTAATGGGCCATTTTATGACAGCCTCGTTTCAGGAAGAAGCTCACGACACGCGAACACACGGTCGCCGAGCTAAGTCCACGGAAATCTATTCCCCTTTCCACGTGATCCTCTTACGGAACGATAGCCGGGGATCGGTATCGAGGCGATTTCCGTTTTCCTGGATCGCTATCCACACGATTTCCGTTTCCCTGAATCGGAAATGATCCCTTGTCCCAGCCGGTGCTGGACAGAATTCGATCCACCGTCAATTTCATAAAGAAGTCCTTCTATAGCAGTGGTAGGTGGGGATCTCATCTCATTGTCCTTTCGCGATTCCCTTTTATGCTCGCGATACTTCCTCATCTTTATCCCTGGATTCTCTTTCGATCGTTAAAAAAAAGAGAAAAAAAAAGAGAAGCACAGGAAGATTCTAGCGGATATCCCATCCATCGTAAGGGGATGCTTTAACTGCTCTTTCGAGCTAGGCCATCTCAGCCGCCATCGACCGCCCCTAATGGCGCCCTTTACGACTGTCGTCTTCGCGAGCCACGTACAACGCCAGCTCCTAACGTGGGCATAAAAAACGATGTTACCGATGAGCATTGTGGCCGGGGCAATCGAACGACTAGAGACAAGAACGATACTGCAGAAAATAAGCCCGTTTTTATTGCATCTGCTGACAATTTTGGTGCGTTCATACTGTTTTTGATGGATGGCATGTAGATTGTTATTGTGGAATATTTTTGTATACGCGTTTGTACTCGAATTATGGTAAATAAACTGTGGCAAATCCTGCTGAGTGAGACATGTGGCGAGAATTGCCGAAGATGTTGAAAAGTGACGACTGTCGTCGATCAGAGGAAAAGCTACCCTTCGTCTACAGCATCTCACTATACTCTCTTTTCCCGTGTATGTGATTTTTATCATTTGTATTCATGTATTCTACTCTATCCCAATCCCCTCTATCACGTGTTCCCATATTACTCACCTTTCCCACCAAAGTGACAAAAAGGACACTTCGCTCCAGATGAAAGTCATGTTGGGCCATTGCTGAAGCTTCGAGACCATGTTGTTCAAGATGCTCCTGGTGGAGCTGTGGAAGTACTGCTCGAACGTTTTCAGCCATCCTGGATCTGTATGACTGTGGGGCACCAGGATCACCTGAAACGACAAAAAGTACACTCTTACTATCTGTCCGTAAATCTTCATAGCTCAAAAAGAAGTTCCCACAGCAATTCTAACTTTCATTTGAACGCGAAACGTCAGAAGGTTTGCAATTTCATGGAGTTTGAATTCGTTTATCGGCTAAAACTCAGCTGAATCCTGGCTAACAGATCGCATTTACAAGTGTAGACAGAAACGATCAGTTTTTAGGTTATGTAACTGCAACAAGAGTCACGATACTAGCCTCTCCATTGTCGCAATTAAATGTATCGGTATATTTGCTGAAAATATTATATATTAGATATGTATATATATATTCCAATCAAAATGAGTCGGACCGTTCTGATCCATGGCAGGACTTAACGAATTTCTAACTGAAATAACCAGATAGTGGTTCTCAACCGGTCGTGATCGACGAGTTCGATGCAGAAATTCGTTAATTAGGCCGTTCCAGGCTCGCCACGATAACGACATTATTTCGTAATTGATACACCGCTGGGTCGAGCCTGTAATGCGGCCGCACGCCAGCCAGCATCGCTCGTAAAACAATTTGCAGGACTCATTACGATTTACCATTGGCTCATTCAGCCGTAAGCCTGGCTGGCTTGATTGTTGTTCATTGTCGACCACGTGGAACGGGGAAATTTCAAGAAAAATTGCCATTCCTCCGGTCTACGTACACGGATAATTCAATCTCCCTAGGGGAAGCTACATTCTGGGGGATCGCACGAGCGACACCTAGGTTAACCTAACTTTTTCGTAACTAATACGGCGATTAACGCGGCGACTTTGTTGGTTGCAGCGTGGAGCATGCAGATTTCAGTGGAGATTCGAAATTGCATTTGAAATTCGTCGAAGTCAATTTGATTTTCGGCCGGGCCGAAAGTTCGCGTTAATGAAAATTCATACCGGTCGGCACCGACGCTTCAATTTTTCCCGTCATTCTACTCTACCCATCGGCTTTCACAGCCTCTCTTTTATGAATATTTAACGCGCCGCTTGTTTGATCTTTCACACAGCGACCCGTTTCGCTCGGTCATGATGGGAAAAAGAAGACACTTCGCTCGGCTTCTGATTGAGAACCCCTGCCACAAAGGATTACAATAAACCGATATCCATTCGCTCATAATCAGCGTGGAAGCCGCGGCACGTTAAACTGTGCATAGGTCACTGACAAATCCCTGTTATGCGCCCCCGTTTATTACTCGACCGACCGGACCAACCCCCTCCCTTCCCCTCCATTTCAGCTGGATCGATGATTTGAATCGGATTCTATGAGATTCACCAGATCCATTCATTTTATTTTATTTTATCCGTATCGAGAAGCTATCGGAAGATCCTCTATTGTCAATAAGCAAGAAATAGGTGAGAATAGTGGAACTTCTCTAAATTGATATTCCAGTAGGTTCGTGCCAACTGTCGAATTGTCGTTGCCGAAGACGAGCGTTAATTACAGATCGATCATCCAGAGCGTTTAATAAGCCGGCTACTACCGGAAACCGCCGCGGGAGATATCAAGGAAGGCTTATTCGTATGCATGAGACGATCGTGGCCCGGATCAGTGCGCCCCTTTAATACACCCCTGCCCCTTCACTCTTCATTGATCTCCTCTTCTCAGCTAGTACGATCCGTTCGATCGTTCAGTTTCCCGATAACTTTGCCGGCT
This sequence comes from Bombus pyrosoma, assembly GCF_014825855.1. NCBI lineage: Eukaryota > Metazoa > Arthropoda > Insecta > Hymenoptera > Apidae > Bombus > Bombus pyrosoma. The sequence goes on along the minus strand of NC_057785.1, from coordinate 3,913,109 downwards.
ACTTCTTCGAATCGTCGTCCTCTAAATGGAATGGACAGTTTTAAATACGAAAGCTGTCAGCGGTTGACCTTCCCTCTACAGACAATTTCATGGACTTTGATTTATTTTTTCCAATCCGTACTCCAACGCTAACACGTTTTTCGTGCTTTACACCGGTTCCATAGCACCTAATTTTTGTGCTCTTAGCGTTTCACCTTTTTTACTTTTTTCCTTTCTTCCTGTTACACTGCTATCCTGTATGCATAAGAAAGCACTGCTATTATGTGAATAAATAACGTTAATAAGCGCGCTGGCTGGCGGTAGTTCTCGCCGGAAAGGAAAAGAAGCAACGCGGAGAGAGTTAAAGGATGGAAGAGGGTAAGCAGAGGACGACAAGCGACTCGTGACCGTTCCATTACATTTCCCCAGTCACGATAGGCAACCACACCAACATTTTACCAGAGCAGACGTACTTTTTACGAGGACGTCTCTTACGACCTAAACGTATCTCGTATCTCAAATGCTGTTTACCTTCACCTATCGTGTCTCTCTCCACTGCTACGTGTTTAGCACTCTACGTCAATCATGTCGAGCGATAGAATCCCTTAGACATTGGTGTTCTCGTGGGAAATACTCTAATTGCAATTTGATCTAAATTTAGCTTGTGAAGCTTCATTTTTCTTGAGGCATTGGAAGATTAATTGGACACTGTGTACATAGGTTGTTATCATAAATTAGAGAACTGCAACTGCCGGAAACGTGTCCCCGGAGTCACGCACTCTGACGACTTTATATCCAGGTTCCTACGACACTCTCAAAGGAGAAGTCGCCGCCAAAATTGCATCACGAGCTGTGCAGGTTAATTTCCGGCCTGGCAACTTGCAAACTTCGCGCAACTTCTTCCCTAGACTAATGCGTCCCTTCGTGAGAACCAAAAGCCACTTCGTTTTCAAGCGATCGCCGTCTCCTTCCTGTTTCCACGATTCCGGTGTGTACTTTCGTCAATCGATAGGAAAAGAAAGTTTAAGCAGAAGCTCATTAGCTGGAAAGAACGTTCTCATCCATCCGAACCTCGAGAATGCGGACAGCTGCTTAGGACAGATCCGCCTTCGATCTTATTTCATCAGAATCATATCGTCAGGAGATTTGATGAAAACATCTTAACAGCATTCAACTATGTTACTGAGAAATACCTGGTCCAATTTATCCACTGGCATCTTCAACCAGAATAAACAATCTTTGCCCTGGTCTCAACATCCAATCCAATCTTTCTAACCTATCCCGAATCTAATCTCTTGAGAAGCATCAGAAGACCTGGAGTTGCGACTCAGTATAAATCGACCGCAGACTAAACGATACTATCAAACCCATTCTCCATCGATCCGCAAGCTTCCTAACCGAATAACAATCGACTGAATGTTTTAGAAGTACTCGGTCCAATCTGGCCACTGTTTCCCTTGTGGAGAATTATGGATGCTGGTAGCAGAGAGTCCAACAGCTCAGAAGAAAAACAGGATTAATAATTGTTGGATCGAAAGTACGGAGTTGGAATGACGGAACAAATATTTGGACGGAAGTGGTTCCCGGACGAAAGCGATTTCATCGAGTCCCAGGAGGCACGTACTTGCCGGGGGACTTCGGACGCGGCTTCCCCTCGGCCCTTTCATCGTGCCGGAGTTCGACAAGTTCGACAATACTGGCTCATCAGGCCATTGTCGGCCAGGTACAATGGTGGGCGGTGGCCTTTTCGAAAACGCGCACAACAATGCCGATCTAGTCGTGGAATGCATCCGACGCACCTTCCACTTCCCATTCTGCTTATCCTTCCTTCCGTTCTTCGTCTCTCCTCCGCGATTTCCACGCTTGTTTGCCGATTCCATCGTTCGAATTACTGCACCGCCATTTTAATACCCACCAGTGGCCATTTTGTCGTCATTTCAACTGCTTCTCGTTCTGCTGAATACACCGACTTAATATGGAAATTCTTCTCCGCTGTTCCAGCGTTTTTTTTTTTTTTTTTAATCCATATCCGGATCAGGAATTTTAGATAGAACAGGTTTTATATCGTAGGATTCTTCAGGAAGAAATTCTCGTGTTTAGATTTTTTTTGGAAATCCTTCTGACTCTCTTTGTGCATCTTTCATTATGTCTCTTTCTTGGGTATTTTCGTAACAAGTAGATGCGCCCAGTATTTGGCAAATTTTATTTCAGAATTTTGATAACCATATTCGGTCCAAATTTAAGTACCGTACGTATTTATGCATTTTTTTTGAAAACTGAAAAGCTGCCTCGCGTAGCACGATGTAAGAATACGTGTAGGGATATGGTAAGATACGTTCAGTACTCGATGTCGTCCATTCACGGTACCGTAGCGTCATAAACACGCCAATATTCTGCAATCTTGCTTAACAAGATGATAGTGCTTTTCTTCCGGGCATAGATAACCTACAAGGTAAAACTGAGAGGATAATACCGTGGAGAAAAATTCACCGCATAGACGACGAGCACCACCGATCGACGTCTTCCATCTGTCGACGTCTTTGATTTGCGATTCCGTACCAGAAGATCGCGGAACTGTGAGCCTGATTGAATTTTCTCCAACCAAATCCAGTTTCGTGCTAGTTGAAACGTTTTCTTCTTTTTTTTTTATTCAAAAGCTACCATTCCTCCTATTCGACGTACCGAGAAACTAAACGTCTACAGATAGTTTCAAAAATCGTGTCCTTGTTACTGCTACTCGACTATGACTCTCTGTGACTGCACGACTCGATTATGACTCTCCGTGACTGTACGACTCGATTATGACTCTGTGACTCCACAATTCGATTGTGACTCTTTGTGACTGCACGACTTGATTATGACTCTCTGTAACTGCACGACTTGACTATGGACTCTCTGTGACTGCACGACTAGACTATGACTCTCTGTGACTGTACCACTTGACTATGACTCTCTGTGACTGCGCCACTTGACTATGATTCTCTGTAACTGTACGACTTGACTATTACATTCTGTAACTGCACGACTTGTCTATGACTCTCTGTGACTGCACGACTCGATTATGACTCTCTGTGACTGCACGACTCGATTATGAATCTCTGTGACTGCACGACTTGATTATTACATTCTGAAACTGTACGACTTGACTATTACATTCTGTAAGTGTACGACTTGTCTATGATTCTCTGTAACTGCACGACTTGATTATTACATTCTGAAACTGTACGACTTGACTATTACATTCTGTAACTGCACGACTTGTCTATGACTCTCTGTGACTGTACGACTCGATTATGACTCTCTGTGACTGCACGACTTGACTATGACTCTCTGTGACTGCACCACTTGACTATGACTCTCTGTGACTGCACCACTTGACTATGATTCTCTGTAACTGTACGACTTGACTATTACATTCTGTAACTGCACGACTTGTCTATGACTCTCTGTGACTGCACGACTCGATTATGACTCTCTGTGACTGCACGACTCGATTATGAATCTCTGTGACTGCACGACTGGACTATGACTCTCTGTGACTGCACCACTTGACTATGATTCTCTGTGACTGCACCATTTGACTATGATTCTCTGTAACTGCACGACTTGACAATTACATTCTGAAACTGTACAACTTGACTATTACATTCTGAAACTGTACAACTTGACTATTACATTCTGAAACTGCACGATTTGACTATTACATTCTATAACTGCACGACTTGTCTATGACTCTCTGTGACTGCACGACTTGACTATGACTCTCTGTGACTGCACGTGGACAAGTGATGCGTTAGCATAGAATTTTTATCGAAAATCCGAAACGAAAGCTCCAGATTGTGAATTCGAAAGCGCACAAAAGCGCCTAACTTGAATATTCCATAGAAACGGTGGATCTTGTTTGCCGCGATGAAAAAATCGCCAGATTTTTGCTCTTTTTCAGCGAACATTGAAATTCATCATGGCACGGGGATATGTTTCATCCTAACGAGCAGACGTGACGGCGTATCGGCGGTGCATCGAACCGATCGAGCAGCAACTTCGTACGGGGAGGATTCACCTTTCACTTCCGGTCGCGCCTGGCAACGGCAGCCCGGCATTCACGTTCGCGAGCTAATTAAGCCGATGCATCCGAGGCATTTCGCAGATTCGTTAACGAAGTTGCTCGCCGTGCGGATCCGCCTTGAGGCTCCGTTGCTGAGCACGTACGATCCCTGTGCTGAGCTTGGCCCAGGCCTGCGTTGTAAACGCACCTTTCCATCCACCGCGTCGTTTTTCTACCGCTTCATTACACAGATCAGATTATCGTCGCATCGTGTTCATTCTTCTCCGTTGCGTTCAACCCTTCCAACCCTCTAATCTGTGTTTCGCCTCTGGCTGATCGGATACGCATTCTGTGATTTCGCCATAGCAAACTGACTCTTCCTTAAGATCCACGATCGTCAGAATTTACGCGAAACGAGTTATCCGCGTCGGAGTACAGGAGCTGAGAACGACGTCATAAATTTTCTTTCTTACTTTTCTTTCCTTACAATCGTACAACTTTGCTCGAATCGATGATCGTTGGCATTTAAGCGAACGAATTTTGCGCGGTTATTCCACGTTAGAGAAACAGCAATGGAACAGAGAAGAAAGCTTCTTGCAGATTACAAGCGTCCGGCCAAATCCGCTTCGTGCATTCACCGCGGTATTCAACAAGCTTGACGATCCACAGTTTTCAGCGAACATCGCGAAAGGCGCAACTTATCGACCGAGCCGGGGATTCATTATCGAGCACTCGAGCTGCTCCGGTGAAAAAACCAGGGAGTTTTATCCGGTCGAATAAATAAACGAGCTATGAGGCTAAATATTGAAAATTCTCGGACGAGCAAGCGCCTAGAGTTTTCTCTCCCGACCACGTGAGTTTTAATGAAACATTCCCATTAGCGTCAAGGGCCAAGGGAACCGCTGGTCAAGGGAATCGTTGCACAAAGGTTTGCTGGAAAACCGCGACATAGGCAGAGCTGCACACACCTAAAGCACATCCACGCTTCTCCTATATATCACATTGGTACAATTGGAGGATTTTTAACGGCAGAAAAATTCGCGCGATCCTTCGGAAGGCTGTCTTTTTCGCGCTTTTTGACAGCCACGATGTGTCTTCCATCGTAGAAGAATTATTTTTTCACGCTCTTTGTTTGGGCGACAATTTTTCCACTCTCTGGCGACTATTATCGAATACTTTGATACGAATATCGGGCAAGGGCATGTCATATGAAACTTGTACAGGTGTCCCACGCAGAACACGGTATTCTTAGAACAGGGATTCGCTGTAAGACGGTTTGGCAATTGGGAAAGTACAGGTATTAGGTTGTCCGAAAAGTTTCTTTCGTTTTACGTGGAGACAATAGACGCACAATGTTTTTTGTTTTATATTATTTTCTCGAATTACGTACAATCCATTTTGTTCTGTCGAGATAAACACAGTGACATTTCACAGACTTGTTTTCACGTTTGTACGAAGGTGCACTGTTGTAAAAGACACGTTTGCGAAAGAAAGACACTTTTCGGACAGCTTAATATATCTATAACAGGATTTCGCTGTAGCAGAACTTCGAGAACTGGAGAAAAGGAGCGCGATGAAAATTTTCGTAGATCTCAATATTTTTCACAGCTGTAAAAAGTATCGTTTCTTATATCATTTGTCACATGGATGCCTATCTAAGTGCGGAATACTATGGCGCAATTGCTCAAAAACGAATCGTATTTAATTCAGTTTCGTTCCATTTCTCCACAAACCTGTATTTGGTTTCTGCACCAAGCTATTTAATTTCTTCCACTATAGCACATCAAATAGCACAGCCATTCTGTGCTATGTATATTTCCCTTAACACTAGAACTACCGATAGTTAACACGAAGCTATTTCTACCAAAACCAGTGAAAATGACTGGTCTTTAAAAAATACCTAATAACAGAATTATTACTTTCTTACGGAAGCAATTGCATGTTATGTAGCACATCTTTGCTATTGTTAATTCATCTGGGATGAATAAACGAGGGTTGACACATTTATAGAATTCTAGAACCAGTCATTTTCACTGCTGTGCTATTTCTAGCGATCCAGCGATCGATCCGGAATTTTCCTGATAACTGACATCGTCGTATCGAATGATACGCGGTAAAAATTTGAAAAACGTGTGGCAAGTTGTAGAAAACGAGGAAACTGATTAATTGAAGGTCGATAAACAGATTGCAGCACCCTTTTACACTTGGACAGCTACCAGTCATTTTCACTGCTATTGGTATAAGTAACCTTGATACAAAGTTATTTTCAGTTTGAATACATAGAAAATAAAATAAAATTCGTTCTATTATTCTTTTAGTTATCGTTGCGAAAGTCATTACATCATCGTGGAAAAATATATAACACGAAGTGGGAATTTTAAAATGAAATTGTAAAACCAGTCAATTTCAGTGGTGTGGTAGTTCTAGTGTTAAACGCTACTTTCTTATGCCTCCTGGTGTTCTCTCCTCCTCTTTCCTTTCCTCCCATCGCTCATTAAGAATTCGTATTTCCATGCTCGTTGATATTCTCAGTCGCAGAAAGTGCAGAATCTCCGCGCGTGAAATAGAATCGAGCAGTGACGATAGCGCGCGCGCAAACGGTTGACAAGCGATAACGTTAACGATGGCATAATTACCTTCAACGGCGGCCTCGTCGGATCTTTCCTGAGCACCACGTAACGAGTCTCGAAGCTGTCGTCCCAGTATTCCCGGCTGCGCATCCACGACGGCTGTAACAGAAACACAGAGAGAAATCAGTTACGTACATGGAACTATCGTGTTGTTCGATAAGCAGACGAGGAACCGCGATAATATGCAAATTTGCCAACCACCTCGTCGAACCGCCAATGAAAATCAGCCGGACGCCTGATTTTTATGCTGCTGTCACGCGTTACCTGGCACTTTTTAATTAATAATTAATCATCGACCGGCCGATAAGCAGGACGGAGGGAGTGACATTCGGCTGAACGACTTTCCACCACGATACCACCGACTAGCGTCGATCCAACGAGTCATAGAATTTACGGCGAACGATAAGAATGTGCGAGCTCCGGTTATTAACGATGCTGAACCACGTGGTTAATGACAGAACGGTTACTGCGACTCTACTACGACGTCTACTAATTCACTGCTTGCTGCAGTGGCTTACTTAACAATCACACACGCATACAACATACAAACATACACATACATACACACACACACAAACACACACAAACATGCACATTAACACACGTACACACGCGCACATACACATACAAACATGCACATTCATACACACGCATAAACACACGCACACACAGACATACAAACATACACAGACATAAACATACGCGCACACACACATACAAACATACACCTGCATACACACACATACAAACATACACCTGCATACACACACATACAAACATACACCTGCATACACACACATACAAACATACACCTGCATACACACACATACAAACATACACCTGCATACACACACATACAAACATACACCTGCATACACACACATACAAACATACACGTGCATACACACACATACAAACATACACGTGCATACACACACATACAAACATACACGTGCATACACACACATACAAACATACACCTGCATACACACACATACAAACATACACCTGCATACACACACATACAAACATACACCTGCATACACACACATACAAACATACACCTGCATACACACACATACAAACATACACGTGCATACACACACATACAAACATACACCTGCATACACACACATACAAACATACACCTGCATACACACACATACAAACATACACCTGCATACACACACTTACAAACATACACCTGCATACACACACATACAAACATACACGTGCATACACACACATACAAAAATACACCTGCATACACACACATACAAACATACAAATGCATACACACAGATACATAAACACACGCACATACACACACTGACCGTCTTTACGGTATAGGAAAGCTAACAAGTCGTAAGTCATCCGTTGTGATCGCAAGTAACGCGGCGAGATTGTAGAATGGTCTCTTGTCGTTGGCAAAAATGAACTTTGGTGCTTTCACAGACTTTCCTGGCGAGATTTATATAGTTTCTGATTTTTAGAAAAAGTACGGCATCGAATGGAAAGATGGAAATTCGATAGAAGCGATCTTGCGGTTGGACAGGGCAGAAGATGTGGACGTACAAAGGCGAATATTTGTTGAGAATCGACGATCACTTTGGTTCACGCGGTTGTTGGCTGTGTGCTGTTCGCGCGTTCCATTAAACGACGGCTTTATCGTCGTAATTGCCTCGACGTGATACCTCTGGTCGATAACGAAAACGCGACCAGGTACGAGCGAAGAAGGCTTCACGCCTACAGCGCCTTTGAAATTCTCTCGCTGTCGTGTTCCGGGCAACGTTATCGCCTTGCTTTCAGCGATCACTCGTCGAGAAGTCAGATCAGGTCAGAGAAGTCAGAAATTGAGAATCACATTTCTCAAAATTGATTAAAGTACTGACGCTTCCTGAAAAGATGAACGCGAAGCTTCTGCGCGTCGAATTTTCGTTCGTCGAACCTGTTTTCTTCGAAAATTTCGACGAACCTGTGAAACGTCTGTGATTCGAAGATGTTCCTCTGAGCTTCGAGTTACCAAGGTTCCGTTGTAATTGATCTAGGAAACACAGGTTGAAGACTGATTTAAGCGTGAAGCTTCTGAGCAGGCGTTGAGTGGATAAAAGCTGGTGGGAAACCGAAGCCCAACGGCTTCGGAAAATATTGGCCAAGTGGCCATTGGCTGGAAGTTGACTTATCCGACTACTCGAGGGCTTCGGCCAGGTGTCGAGCGGATAAAAGCCTTGGAAGGCAAGCGTGGCTGATTACTGCGAAAAACCGTCGGCCAAGTGCTCATTGACTACTAAACTGATTTAGAGGAAGAAGAAGCCCGATGCTACTTGCTACCGTTCGAATAAATTGGCCAAGTGGTTGTCGAGGCTCGAGCACCTGAAACTGTTTTAAAAAATCTTAGCCGAGTGGCTATTGATCTGCCAAAGTCTGGTCGTCGATTAATTGCCACAGGACCCTTCAGACAATTACTCATTAAGGTGTTACCAAGATATCCCCATTTCCAACCTAATTTGCAATAAAAAATATTTTAAGAATTCTACATTTTAAATTCATCGAACCCTCCTGGTCTAATTTTACTCGCAGGTTTCCTCTAGCGGAAAGCTACTCGAATATTGCGAAATTCCATCCGAATATTCCATCCTGAAAATCCCATTGGAGATTGTTTATACGTTTTTAATAAATTAATCCAAATAAATGATCTGGATTCGCTGTTGTTACACCAGAGCTCTAAAAGCCCGGGTTCTAGACGTGAAAAGGAACTGATACCCTTCCGGTCGATCTGGAATCCTCGAGAACAGTCGAAAGCAATTCGATCACCATTAGTTGGAAGAGGCACAAGGACGCTTTGGTATCCTTCGGGAAAGAGGGATGATCGTGAAACGGTAAATGGGTTGACGAAAGGGAAAGGATCGGTCTTAGTCCAGCGAGATCGCATGTTCGGTGAGACGATGTGTGGGGTCCGAGTAGAAGAGCAACTGGAATAAAAACAATTAGGGGGAGGAAAAAGAAGCAGGACGAGTGGCGAGATGGAAGTGGCGCACACGAACTTTCCCAACGATTTATGGTCTTTGAAGAAACTTAGAGAATACGATTCAGGTTTTCGTATTACGACAATTTGCTACCGATATTCTTGCCTCTTCTTGTCTTCGTATCATGGGATAATGATATTATCGTATTAGACCACGGACGAGCAAGTTTCCAAGATAAAATCTACTTGCATGTAAAAACGTGTGAATCGTTGGAACATTTCTGAGAAATCGCAGTAGCAAGACTCGAGTGTACGGTGAGCTGAGATTGCTGCTGACAAAAGTACGCTTCAGATGATAAATATTTTATAATTAGAGGAGGCGCGGCGTACTTGGAATACCAAATACCAATATCAAAGCATATAGTTTGTTTGAGAGGAAGAAGAAATTGCGGCAGAGGATGAGAGGAAGGAATAAAACTGCGTAATATCATAGGCAAACTAATAAACTTTTATACTGCAGACTCTCAGCAATGGCGGAAAGCGAAGGGTATCCGTAACTTTGGTGTAATTAAAAAATGGAAATAAAGCAAGGATTTCGTTACGGAGCAGCGATATTCCGATTTATCTTCGCTGTATAAAATTAAAAAGCGAGTAGATGATAAAACGATTTTCTCTTGCGATCTGATTGGACAAAAGTCGCAGCGCGAGCACAGTCGTTCCAGGTAAATATCGATCCTATGATTCTTAAAATTAACTCGCAGTAGTCGCAGCAGCTTTCGCGTCATAATCAACGCGTTCGCGATGTACCCAACATATCGCATTGATGAAACACTGCACCTCTTTTGCCTTCGCCTTAATTCACATTCAGAAGAGCACCCATCTCTCAGCAGGTTTTTCCTTGATATTCCGAATTATCAAGGTAGCGTTAAAACCTAAAGCACCGTGTCGCAATTCGTATTCACCGAGTGTTCGCAGATTGGCACGAGACCATAGAATTAACACGTGCAAACGAGTAGATCGGGCAGTTTACTGCAAAGTTTGAACATATTTTAGCCACGATCGAATATTTGCTGAGACACATTCGCGAATCGACGTTTCTTGCTCACTGGGAAATATCAAAATTGCGATTCGTTATATGAAGAATGTCAAAAAAGTGAACAAAGACGTAACATAAGAAGCCGGTAACAACAAAGAAAGCGATCTAATGCTCGACCAAAGCGGACCTAATTCTTGAATCAGTACACGATAATTCCCGTGTTTTATTCTTTAGCGCGTTATAGCAACTGGCGTTGTAAGAACTCGCAATCCTAGACGACAGTCCACTGTAATAATAGTTAACGTACTTAACCTGCATCGTCGCAGAAGAATCCACGTGAGAAGAAATCTGTGTTACTCGACCAAGGCCATCGCTCGTAAGTGTGGCAAGTGTGGCTGCGTGTCAGCAGAAGGCTAAACCCTAATGGAGTACAAGTTTTAGAGTAACGGCAGCTTGACCTTGAGCCCCGGCAACACTAGAAATAATCCGTAGCGGCGCGTATACGTCATGGAAGACCCTAAATCTCACTTTTGTTCGGAGTTTCGAGCACCGAGACTCCGCTAGGGTGGCTTTCAACAATCCCTGGCTGCAGATTTCATATTTTCGACTATGTTACTGTAGGAAATTGAATTCCCAGGCAACCAATCCGACGACAGGGAACGAAAAGAGAGAGAGGGAGAGGGAGAAAGGGATGGTCCTCGAGGCGGAAAGGCCGGCTCGATTATCCGTTGATCATCCGAGCTTCCCTGTAACAGAGTTAATCCCGGGGACGTTAATTAAACAGCGAAAAGCTCGGCTCCCGTCCCATCTAATCCATCGAGGCGGTCTTTTAACGGCGGATTATTCGCCGGCAGGCTCTTTCTTTTCGTCCCCCCGATCGATCTTACGCCTCGCCTTCACGCGCCTTTAACGAAATTAGAGCTGAGACTAGCGACAGCCTCCTACTATCCACGGTAAACGTCTGCGCCTCTATTTTCTGCGGCTATCTATCTTTTCGTTTATCCGTCTTCCGGGATTCTGAACTTTGGTATCGCTCGAATGGTTCATTTTTAGGGGACTGCAGACCTTCCTTTCAACGGACGTGTCATTTAGAGGAATTCGAGCGATGAAATGGCTTTTCTCGCGGCATCTGTATTTTCCATTTGACAGGACAATGACGCAGAATATCCATAAGAATTGCAAATGTCTCGTTCGTTACATTTGTATGGGTTAGGTTTGTATCGGGTACGGATTAACTCTGGGTCAGATTAGTTCGCGTTAGATTTGACGTTAGGTTGGTCTCACGACGGAAATAGCAGAAATACAGGTATCCGCTCGTGTAACACGGTCGATATAGGTTCCGGAAGAATGTCGTGTTGCGCGAAAAATGAAGACACGCGATTTACCAGTTAGATGCTTTACGACGAGTATACTCGTCACGAAGAAGTGGCAATATTTTGTGCTACGACGAGTATACTCGTCATAAAGAAGTGACAATATTCTGTGCTATGACGAGTATATTCGTCGCGAAGATACGGCAGTATTTTGTGCTGCGACGAGTATACTCGTCACAAAGAAATGACAATATTCTGTGTTACGACGAGTACACTGGTCACGAAGATATGGCAATATTTTGCGCTACGACGGCTATATTCGTCACGAAGATATGGTAATATTATGTTATGACGAGTATACTCGTCATAAAGAAATGACAATATTCTGTGTTACGACGAGTACACTGGTCACGAAGATATGGCAATATTTTGCGCTACGACGGCTATATTCGTCACGAAGATATGGCAATATTATGTTACGACGAGTATACTCGTCATGCGTAAAACGTAGTTACAATTTGCTGTTTAAACTGCAATTTAGTAATTGCAGAAAGTTAAAAATTGAGAAACGAAGCAGTCATCTCGTCACAAGTTAATTCTACATTGTAACAGTCACAGATAACCTGTGTTTGACGAATATACTCGTCATCGCTTACGTTTTAGCTAACTAGTTAACACGATACAATTATATCTTCTGCAATTGACAGAAACTCTTCTCCAAATTATTCGCCAAAGATTTCCTATGATATTCAAACGTGGGGAACAAGCTGGCCGGATCAAAAATCTCGATATTTTTAAGATGTAGCCACCGTTTCGCGTGTTTCGACGCTCGAACCGCAGCGTTGTCCTGTCGATAAAACAGATTATCATCTTCGATTTCTTCCGCGAATCGTATCATACCATTTCCACTCACACGTTCATTTTCCAATCTTCTCGTCAAAATACCATCGTGCACAAACTCGTCATTAGAACGTACCAATTATTAGATTTTACCAAAAATTACAGCGGTTTTACGGAAATTGTCGAGCACTGTAAGAACACCGTGCGCCGCGAGTCTTAATTAAAACACAGATCTTAATTACAACAGAAACGCTAATTATTTCTGCAAACAGTGCTCGGTCTAACGAACAGCTACGAAAATTCCTACCGCCAAAATTCCCACGACCGACAATCTTTCCAAATCCGCTATGTATATCCGACTGAAGCAAGTTGGTCCACTGATTGTTAGATTATTCAAGACTATGCAAACGACAATACCAGCGCTCTGCGCTCAGCAGAGACAGTTTCTTTTAATTAAATTCCGGCTCATTCGCATGATACGTCGAAACAAGCTGGCCGACGGTCAGCCGTGTTTTTAATTAAAGGATCGCAGTTGCATTTTTTTTTAAATTGCCAAAGAGTAGGTGGAGGGGGGTGGGAGGAATATTTTGCGCTGGTCGTTTGGCGGTCAGCCAAAGGAAAAGCGGGGGAAATTCAATTCACCGTAGCTCGTGGGACAGGAATACGCGCGATAATTATTTGCGTTCGCTCCTGCAAATATTAATTTCAAGAAACCCTTTCCTCCCTCTCTTGCTCCACCTCCATACGCGAATGGAAGAGGAATTTTTTCCGCCGGACGAGGAGGAGTAAAAAAAATATTCGCGCGCCATTCTCCCTGTCTCTGTTTCTCGCGTCGTTGCATTAAATTTCGCGTTGCCGGCCGGCTAGCTTGCAAATTACACTTGTATTTCATTCTTTTCTGGTTACTTTTTAAATCGACCCTCTCGTTTCGCTCTCTCGAACCGGCTGGCCTCGATACCAATATTACCGTAATCGAAAAATACTACCGACGACATCATCTTCGCTGAAACTACTGGCCTCACGCGCCCCTGTTTTTGACTCTTTTTTTTTTTCTTTTCGTCGACGAATCGGTACACGCAGTGTACGATAAATCGTTGCATCGGATGTGTCAGAATTATATCGGCGAATGAAATTTTTCCTGAAAAGCACGTGAAACTTTTCTAATTTTAATTTCCTGTATCGCGTGTCTACGAATGATAGAAATATAATTGCTGAATTTCCACTCGTTATGGATATCCTGGTGAATTTTTCGAATATTAGTTCGAAAGGTGACAGAGGGTGGCAGAAAAATTGTTGGAATTGTAAATTTAGTATTGGGAGCAGGTTACGTAAACGTTGAGACGGTTGTAGAGTTTTATTCTCCGGGAAATTTGAAGCTGGTGATTTCTCATTAAAAGATGAACCAAGTGGAAAAGGTCGGCGATTACTGACGACGATAATATTTTAAGCGATGTTACTGAAAATAATACACGACAAACAGCGAGAGGAATTGCGTTTGAAATGGAAAGCAGTCGTTCTACGATTATTCGTGAGTTAGTTGGCGCAGAGAAACCAAAGGAAATGGGAAATTTCGTGGTAGAAGTAGGTGGAAAAACGAGAAATAATTTACATCTGTTCAAAGATTCATTTGATGCTGGATTATTACACTGAAATATCGTATTCCTCGTTTATTACTTTGCTACACATTTTTATTTACATGTTCTCCATGCAAAGGATAATTACAGCGCACGTAGTATTAACAAAATTACGTTCTACAAACATTTAAGCTCTGCTTTTACACATTTCGAGATTGCAATACCTGAAAGTTTCCAAATAAACGTTGTTAAGTTTCGCAGTGGCTAACCAAATATAGTACAAGGTGAGTAGTTAGATAATTGAAATTTCCAGTTTTACTCTTCAACGAAACTTAAAGAAGACGAGAAGTAGAAGCATTTTCCTCCTAAAACCTTCAAAGTCCAAAGATTACTGGGCCCAGGATACTTGGCTCGTTGTTAAATAAATTTGAACGAGGAAAGTTCTACGTAATTTTGACGAAAAATCACACGTTTAAAATTGTTCACGTTGACTGATAGAAGAACGAGTGGATTAATTTGTTATAGAAAAATATATTGAAACAAATAAAGATATGGTGTATGCTGACCCATATCCTCACTATTACAGTGTTACGATACAATAGCAGAAGCTATGATAGATAAAGATGGTAGATAAACACATGTAAAAATATTGTATTAATAATAATGATAAAACTTTTTAAGAAAACAATTTTGTTGCATTATGGAACCTAAAGAGACTCTTGAACGTGTTCAGGTTGACCGATGGAGGAACGAGTGGATGAATTTGTAATAGAAAAATATATTGAAATAAGTACAGGTATAAGTATAACCTGTATAGATGTTAGCCTTGGACTGGGTCTTTGATTAAGGGATATGAATATACAGATCCCACAAAGTTTCACTATTATATGTATTATTATACCAACTATTATACACATTTTCTTTTTCTTTTTTATGTATTGTTGAGGTTGACTGATAGAGGAACGAGTGGACGAATTTGTAATAGAAAAATATATTGAAATAAGTAAAGGTATAAGTATAGTGCGTGCTGATCCAGATCTTCATTCTTACAACGTCACAATACAATAGAAGAAGCTATGATAGCGAGCAGGTTTATATATTTATAGCAAAGGACATTACCAAAAAGTTGACATTGTGGCACCAGCTGAAGGCTACAAGAAACAGCAATAGAAATCTACTCGTAGCTCTTTTCTTTCCAGACCTTGTAACCCAAAACGTAATTTATATTCAAAAGCACGATAATATGGACCTCTGCTTATTTGGAATATTTTTTGTTTCACTAAATTCTATTCTCTTCGTAACAGCGGTGTGCAGGTCACGGATATACAAAAGTAAAGATGTAGAGTTTTTCTTCAAGTAATTACTTCAACAAGAACGCTCAATAAAATCGTAATTTCGTTCTACTACGCTGCATTGCACTGCGCTTGCATCTTGGAATTATTTCGATAAAGACAAAACGACAGAAATTCCTGCAAATTTCTAGACGTACAGTAGCATCTCTCGTTTCCCGTAATTAACCGGTCATTTTCACTATTATTAGGGTTTTCCCTTAACTAGTTAACCGCGTTCGACGTATATACGCGTCATTTGGATTTATTTCGACGCGGTTGACGTATATACTCGTCGTGTGAATTAAAAAATTACTATTTACTATAAGAACTGAAAATTTGAGTAAAAAGCGTTATAAACGTCATTTAGTGGCATGTTTCCATTATACTTTCGGTAGATCTATGGTGTATTTTATAGAAAAAAGTTTGATTATTTGATTATTCTCTTTGCCACGTATATCGGTCATTCCCCGAATTTGTTTGTCTTTTATATCAGCTTATGCGACTTTATAGCAGCTACACCGTCAAAAGCAAATCCCCTTCGAAGATATGCCGACTGTTGAAAAAGTAGAATCCGTAAGGAGTCACGTTACGAAGTGCCACTTTGTGTGGTACGTTGCCTCGAAAAGCACCACACGGAAATCAACCGAATTTCTGACGTTTCTTTTATTATTTTCTGCCAACGTCCAAGTTATTGATAGCAATACCTCTTTCAACGATGAATCTTTAATTTTTCATCGAATAAAAATGCAATCCCTGCTGCTAGTTTTGCTTTACTTTTTTCGTCAAATTTATAATAGTAGCATTTGATCTGGTTCGACGCATATACTCGTCACTTGATTTTATCTGCGCGGCCCGTAAGGGATTTTTGAAACTAAATTCCGCGGTTAACAGATTAAGGCTAACCAGGTGGAAGCATCGTTAATGAGCCAGCCATGTCGATGCGACACAAAGGCGAAATAAAAGAAGCAGAAGTATAACAAGAATTTTCCAGGTTGCTGGATCGATCGATCTCTGTACAAATCTGTAGCCTTTGGATTCTTATGTTACAACCGCGTCTCTTCCACGTTTCTCTTGACCAATTTCCAAGAATCCAGTCCTCTACGCGATCATTCGTCGCCGAGGAGACGCGATTTTCGATCGAACCGAACAGAACAGACACATAATTTTTCAGTGGCACTGCGTTACAGTGCATTAGGAGACTGGTGTCTCTCAACAGACTCAGCTACGTCAAACATAGGAACATCGTCATCCTGCGAAGTAGAACGTGCTCATCTGTTCCAAGCAGCTGGCTCAATCGCGTAGATGATCCATCGCGCTCTGCTGCAGGGTAATCTTGGCACGAGAGTGACTGCAAATCATCAACTATTGCGCGTCAATCACGCGTCAAGAACAAAGGAATGCTTAGCGCAGTGCATGCAACCATTTGCCTCGTGCTCCTACACGTTCCCGTTGCCTTTACGCGTTTCCTTTGTACGAATGCGCTATTACTATTAACCAAAGCACATTGGGAGCGAAATAAATCCTGCAGATCGTATCAATCAATCCCGACCAAGGGATCCTGATAAATTTCAACCCTATTTGTTCTTTTTATCGGTAGAATCATCTTTATGGCGCTCTGAATAGCTTTTTTATCCTCGGAATTTCCTCTTTTCTTTCCCCCCCTTTTTTTTTTTAGCAGCCTTATGTTGCTTATTTATCAGCGGAACTCTTCTTTCAGGGGGATTCAACTTGCATTATCTCTGGATTTATTCTTTTATTAATGGAAGACCAAATTTGTTCTCCTTTGGTGAGCACGCGTCGCTTATTTAGCACCGCAGTTCTCTTCTACCGGGTTGGCAACAAAGTGATTGCGGATTTTGTCATTAGTTGGTATTGACAAAATCCGCAATCACTTAGTTGCCAAGCTAATAATTCTAAAAATCGGAATTCCGCTACAGACACGATAGAACGCAGCGCGAATTACGACTCGTTACTTCGCGTCGATTAATTACATGGAAAATTCAGGATTCGTGAGGGATTCGGCTGGAACCGGCCGGATTATGGGTAATCGGGTATCGGCAGCCGCGTAATGCTCGCTGATGGGACCCGGTGTGAATTACTTTATCCGAAAATACGTAGGAAATTGCGGCCACGCATTATCGCGCGATGCGTCATCGCGAGCGCAACCGGCCGCGATCAGACATCGACCTGGGCAAAATGAAATTTACGACGCAGCACCGCGTATAATGCGTGCGTCCCAGGCACCGAGGGCTGGTCGTTCGCGGACCTCGAAACAGAGGGACGAGAGGGATAAATCGCGTTTGCGCCCGGCGTCCGCCGTCGCCGCCGCCACCGCCGCCGTACCGTCGCCGCCGTAATTACTCGTCCCGCGGCGCCTGGAAATTTACCGGAAGGATCGACTGCGCTTCCACCGATCCTTATCACCGGCAAACGTAGTTTTTCAACCGCTCGTGCAACCAATTCTTGGGAAATTGCGAAAGAGATGGGGCGGTTCTAACGCATTTCGTTCGAGTCTCGAGTTTCCCCATATTTGTAAAAATACAGCGCTGTGAATAATTATGATAATAATTATGATACGATTGAGCACACATTTTCGGGATTGTCTTTCCGATATTTTCAGTGAGAAATCGCTGATCAGGTTTGCATGAGTCAGGTGAAATTGCCTTCGTGAAACGCACGGTGGACGCTACAAAATGGGACTCCATGTTATACGCTGAATTATCGTGTTTCGTAACCGAGACAGCAGACGAAAAGAATTTTCCAAGAGGACGATGCTCTGTCATTCGTACAGCCGCCACTACGTAACGTGGTTTCAAGATTTCCGACTGGAATTATTAGCGTGGTCGCTGCTGACCTGAAAACGATCCACATCCTATGGCAAGTTTACCATCAGCGGAAGTGACACGTGGAAAACAAATATGAAATACAAAATGGACTTAAAAACGGGATTAAACGAATGATACGATATGATAAAGAGAAACTTCAAATAAACTGGTGGATAGTGTACCGAAGAGATTAATAAAAGTAATCTCAGAGATAATAGAAAAACCACTATTGGGGAATATTTGGGGATTTCAAGAAAGTGCAGGAATTCTGTAATATTTCGATGAAAAATCGTAGGAAAAATCGGGCACTTGGCGATATTTTATCGGAACACCAAGCAAAGGCAGAAATTCCATGATATTTCGGCGAAATTTTAAGGAAAGGAAGCAGGTTTCCAGTATTTCCACAAAATCTACAAATAAAGAGTTTTACGATATCTCGTCGAAGTCGTCTCGGGCTGAATTCCCAGTCCCGTAAAAATTTCGTCATAATTTCGTGGAAAATGCGGGGTTTCAGCTAGTTCGACCGGTGTCGTAGGAAGATCGTTCCACAACCTCGCGACAGCCAGTAAATTGTACAAGGTCGTAAGGAATCGATGCTGCGTTTGGACGTTAACGTTCGTGGGAGGAAATGTGTCGTTTCCTGGCCGGACCGATGCCGCAATGGAGAGGAAACGTCCGATAACCGACGACACGGTATTCGCCTACGCTCGACAAACTTGCAGGCATCTGGAACGTTCGAAAGCCAGGGAAGACAGTGGCGGCTGGAGATTCGGTCAAGGTTTGCGGGTCAAGTAGCGGCTTTGAACAGCTTGCACGCGTTCCCTTTTCCTACTGCCAACGTCGAGATTACTCGCAACCATAACCCAACCAGCTGTCCAATCGATAGCATAATCAAAGCCGTACGATTTCAGCTTTCCCTTGGCACATTCGACCCAGAAATCTAAAAAATTGTTACCAGAAACCCTGTGTGAAAATTGTTCAGGTTGAGGTTGACCGATCGAAGAACCAGCGGATGAACTTGTAATAGAGAAGTATACTGAAATAATTGAAGGTATAAGTATAACGTATAAGTTTTCTTTTCTTCAAAGAACAGAAAAATATGTTCGCGTGTTTGATTTTCACAGCGAGCTTCTCTCAAAGGATTTGTCCTCTAAATTTAAGAAAACTTGAATATAGGCGCGCGTAGCTCGCAAGTCGAGTGTCTTTATCGAGGACGAAGAAAAATACGGCAAGACGATGGCGATAGTTGGACGATATTGTCGTAAAACGCGTTATCGTTTTTTACTACTCACCTGCTTGCAAAGTCAATTTTTATTACACAATCTTGGAACGATGTTTTATGTTTTCTTATTTACAACGCTGGGAAAACTGGCATGCTCTGGATGTTAATCAATTTTCAGGTGACAATATCTATCACTTGGAATGGAAGCGAAGATTGAAGCCAAGAATGAAGATTGAAGCGCACATCGAAGCGAAAATGGATGCTGGCAAAAATACAACTCGATATTGATCGATTTTTAACCGAAGAATACCACGAAAAGTGACAAATTAACGTGGCAATTTACAACGAAGTCGAGACTACAAGTTCTCCGTGTTAATTCATTTTGCATTCGCCGCATCGTGTGGTAAAAAGTAAGCTACGACGAGTATACTCGTCGAACAAGAAGTGCGTGTAGCTGTTTATAATATAAAATTAAATCGTAATGAAACGACTGTTTTATTTCTTCGTTTTATTACTCACAATGCTGGTCGTAACGCGAAATATCGTCATTTCTTCATGACGAGTATACTCGTCAGAAACGTGAAACTGACCGAGCAACCTTCGATTCACCTATACTGCGCCAGCTTTGAAATTAAATTACAAGAGCGTAGGTCGCGAGAGGAAAGAGGAATTTTCAAATCGACGATAAAGAAAGCTATTATCTTCACTTACGACAATTTTCTCGCGTGAACCAACTTTCACCTTATTATCACCGTAGCTAGCGTTCAAAGTGCAGAATTCCCGTTCGAAGCGTAACGTTTCTTTTTCCTTTATTTTTCTGTCCTCTTTTTCCTTTCCTTTTTTTTTTCCATTCGACTATGCAAATATGCAATGCACACAGCTAGGACAGGGAATAGGATCCCGATCAGGGAGACTGGCTTTCATCGTAACCGGAACGTGTTCGACGACAGCGGAGGGACCACACGACGACGATGTCGAGGCGAAAGAAGACGAACGAGATGGGAAAAGGGGTGTGGGCCTTTTCCTTCCGTTGAATTCTAAGGTATCGACTTTTCAATTGGGTCACGTACACTGTACCCAATGCGCCTGTACGTGTGCACTGTGCACAGATGTTAGGAGGCGGCAGCAGCGCTCTACGTTGGGAATACAGCCCTAATGGAAATCGAAAATACGGATCGCGAGTGAAAATCACGGTTCCCAGAAGCTTGCGATTCGATTTTCAAAAAAAAAAAAAAAAAGAAAAAAAGAAGAAGACTCTGCTCAGGCGGAAACCGAGTAAATTCTTTTCCTATCGTTGTAACTTCCACAGAGGTTTGGTGAAACAGTGGAGGGCGTGAAACACAGCGGAAACGTTTCCACCAAAGTAAATCGCGCGTTGTTTCACAGAACAGGCCAGAGAGATGCCGCGAAAAAGATATGAAACTGTTATGACCCTGTCCAGCCTCCATCCATAAATGTTTTACGACCGCGATATCGTTGTCTTCTATAGGAGAATTTCGTGTTCACGACGGTGCAATCCACCTCCTACGAGCCCGTTATCCTTCAGGATACAGCTGCTTCGAAGGTCCCTCTTAAACGACTCCATAATGAACCCGTTTTAGAATTCATGTTACGAAGCATGCGATATCGAGATAGTTTATTTTGCTGTGCAGCAAGCGGCGGAACAGAGCTACGCCGAGATAGACCAAGTCCTGAAGATGACATTGATCAACGGCGAATTAATTGCCTTAGCGCGCGGTCTTCCCGCGATTTGGAAATTTCCTGTTAAACAATGAAGCTAAAAATGTAGCAAATTTAACGAACGTTTGATCGTAAGCAGCTTGATACTCAGATCGAGGTTCAAAAGGGCTGATCCAAATTTTGTAATTTCTCCTAAGCTGGCCTCTGCGTCTCTGCGAGACAGTCGTACGAAATTAAAATATTCAATTTTAGGAGAATTACCACAGTGCTGAAATTGAGCAATTCCTTAGGAGAAGGTCGTGCGCGCTAGCGACCAAAATTAATTCTGCCCCATTTTCACCAGATACTACTAGCACTGTTATTTCAGTAAACAGGCGAATATAACGATCCTGTGCAACATATTTCTCAGACATACTGCTCATCCCATTGTTTTTGCTGTTTTGACACGTTAAACGTACACGTTGATATTCCCAATGTTAGCCAGGTAGCTATCGCGACCTGTTGGAAAACTTGGAAAAGCGTGTGCCTAAAACGTGTCGCAGAAAATAAGCTGCGACGAGTATACTCGTCGAACACAGTATACGTGTAGCTGTATAATGTACAACCGTACTATCTGCATCTAACCAAAGGACATAACGAAAGAACTTAGCGCGGTCGGTACTGCAGGACACTGCCCTGCATTCTAACAAAATTGCGGACCCTACGATATCTCGCGAAACGATCGCTGTCCCAGCTAATCGGAACATAATCCTCCTAAAGTAACATGATACTCTACAAACCAAACGTCCACTATTTTTAACGTTTATTTTTCCCACGCCTCGCTATGGATGAATCATCCGCCATGCACACGCAAAGTGCAAAGTCTAAATTCGTCGCTGCTAGGAAACCATCCTTTCTCATTCCCTTTCCCTTTACCTTCGTCGTTCTCCCTTTCATCCCTTCCAGTCCAGCGTCAGAGAAGCTCACACAAGAAGCCTGGTGGACAACGTTGGAGGAAATTTTCGCTGGTCAACTGGACTCCGTGTGCGTGTGTGTGTGTGTGTGTGTGTGTGTGTCGCGTGACCGAGAGAGAGAGAGAGAGACAGAGACAGAGAGAGAGAGAGAGAGAGCAGAAACAGGAGAGTGGCTGACTGAGACCGGTTAAGGGTCGGGTCTGTGCGTCGACCGCATTATTCATTCGAGCAGCGAACCGAGGGTTGGTGCGACACAGTCGAAGAGAAAGGGAGAGTCGAGGAGAGTGTTTCAGTACGTCGGCGAGTAATGCGAGCGGTAACGGAAAGCTATTTAACTTGCGGCTACGACGGACTTCCGACTCGGTTACTCCCCAGCAATACGCCTGCCTATCCCATGTGTTCGTGTCTAACCTGCACTTACACCTTGCACCAGGCAAACGCATCCGTACAACTTACACAATTACGGGTAAGCTGACAACCATGGTTTCGCCTGAGACCCATCGTTACACGAGCTTATGAGTTACACTCGAATACAAGTTGATGCGTTTTTATGGCTCGTTTAGGTTTCACGTTACTAGCCACTTGTAAGTGGCAAGAACGTTGGTCAATTGCTAGGTGGATCGTTATCGTGCGAAGAAAAAGATATTTTTATGGCTAATTTGAAGCATTTATGTTACTTAGTTGCCCAACATAGTTCTCCAGCTACTTCTCACTATTACCAGTGTCCACTAATTTATGGATCAAGGATTCAGAGAATTTGCGCAGGAACAGAGCTCAAAATGGCTTAAGACGATTTGTGTCCGGTTTGCCTGTGACATTTTACAGTTACATTTTGTATAATATAAAAATACATAAGAAATATGTAATATAATATATACAGGGTGTGGCCGAATAACATGCACCAGCAGCCATATGAGGTGGTTCCTTATGAAAAGTGAAAAAATAAGAACGAAATATGGAATACTATTTGTTCATTTCAGGTTTAGTTGTTGACAAAATTGAGTTTGAAAATTTATTAATATATATAGTGTATGTAATATTTGCCAAATATTTTTCTTCCGACAGATACATGATAACCATAGCGTGGCGTAGGTCTAGACTATAACTCTCATAATATCCATTGAAATCCAGGTTGCAGAATTTGCTCTTGGGAATGGTACAACGACGCTCAGACTTGGACATTTGCTATAGCGAAAACATTCCATTTACCGTTACCACCTAATGACAAAATCCGCAATCACTTAGTTGTCAATTCAATATAATCATGCAATAGCAACTGATCAATTCCTGTGGAACAAAAGTTAGAGGGTGCGACGCAGTTACAATCTGATCTGTGTAGCAGCATAACGTTAAATACAGGAAAGTTAGACTTAGGAAAACTCCACATTGTAGGAGATGGAAGATAAAAGTTGGAAAAATTCGATTCTAGAAAGCCAAACCTATCTTTGTAAAAGTGCCAGGTATAAGAAGAATCCTCATAGATTCTTGCGATGAGACCTAGTTATCATGCAAAGGGGAAAGAAAAAGAGAAAAAACGACCGATTGTCAGGATTCTCTTAGCGTTTCCATATAATTATCGCACAAGTTGCTCGATCAGCAGGACAGGGCACGGTGTACCGCGAGCACGTACTGTCACACATGTGGGGCAGTGTAAACAGAAAGTTTGTCAGTCACTAACCGCCACACCCTATGTTTCCTTAGCAATAATTTAATACGTCGCGGGGGTGGATTGGTCGGCGTGTGTTTATCGAGCGTATGCAAGCGCCACTAGCGTGTTGCGAATTTAGAATTACCGCTGTTATCGGTGCCGGACCGTCGCTTATCATGCGGCAGCCTGATTAATTAACGGGCCGATTTCCTGCGAGCCCCGTCATCTAACTCGTTCGAACTCTGTATTCGAAAACAAAAGCAGAATATCGTCAGTACCAGCTGCAACAGGAATGTCGTACCAATATAATGGTATCGTGGAGCAGCGCAAATTTTTCTTTATATTTCGAAGCTTCCTACCCTGTAGCTAATTCCAAAGAGTGTACAAATTGATTAATTCGTTACTTTTCTCATAGGATTGTAAATCTGACTTTGCAGAGTATGGATTTGTCTCAAAGATAGCTCAAACTTATTTTCAATTTTGTACCTAATTCTAGATCCATAATATTGTGGTTAATTAAAAAATTAGTTCGTTATTTTTCTCATAGGAGTGCAAATAAAGCACTGCAGAGCATGGACTTGCCTCAAAGATAGCTCAAACTTATTTTAAATTCTGTACCTAACTCTAGTGCCACAATATTGTGGTTAATTAAAGAACTAATTCGTTACTTTTCTCATAGGATTGTAAATCTGACATTGCAGAGCATGGATATGCCTCAAAGATAGCTCAAACTTATTTTCAATTGTGTACCTAACTTTAGAGCCACAATATTGTGGTTAATTAAAGAATTAATTCGTTACTTTCCTAATAGGATTGTAAATCTAGCATTGCAGAGTATACATTTGTCTCAAAAAGAGCTCAAACTTATTTTCAATTGTGTACCTAACTCTAGAGCCACAATATTGTGGTTAATTAAAGAATTAATTCGTTACTTTTCTCATAGGATTGTAAATCTAGCATTGCAGAGGATACATTTGTCTCAAAAATAGCTCAAACTTATTTTCAATTTTGTACCTAACTTTAGAGCCACAATATTGTGGTTAATTAAAGAACTAATTCGTTGTTTTTCTCATAGGAGTGTAAATAAAGCACTGCAGAGCATGGATTTGCCTCAAAGATAGCTCAAACTTATTTTCAATTTTGTACCTAATTCTAGAACCACGATAGCGTACAAACTGATTGATTTATTACTTTTCTCATAGAATTGTAAATTTAGCATTGCAGAGCATGGAATTTTCTTAAAATAGACCAAAATTTATTTTTTGAATATCGAGTTGAATATTTTCCAAACGCAAGATATTCTACACGTGGGTTTTCTTCGAATTTATTTATCTACAGGATTTTTCGTACAAAAGGGGATTTTCCCCTTAAAAAAAAAGAAGAAAACCGTAACCTCTCGTCTAAGTAAACATTTTCCAACTTCTCAACGCTGCAATTCGTAGTCGATCGAAAGCTGATTAACTTTTGATCGAAATATTTCGTCCGTCCCATTGTCGAAAGTGAAAAATCTCGGTGACTAATTTTCAGACCTGTCCATCTAGATTTTCCTAATCCAAATTTTACACGCAAACATATTCTACCGCAAAATTGTTTCAAACGAAAGGCAAACCCGAATTTCTGTAATCTCGTTCCTTAAAAAGGACGACAAGACAAACAACAAATTTCGAGGGCGAAGCCCAGGGTTGAAACGTCGAACGAAGATAAAAATTGGAAAATGCTACGGCGGTGATAAAAGAAGAATACCACCCTCGTGTGTTTACGGCGATGATCGTAAAACACAACGTTTCAGGGAAATATCAACACGAGAAACCCGAAGATAGAAACACGGAGACCGAACGTAGGAATCAACAAATACCTGGCTACATTCTTATCATGGCTTCTACTTAGAGGAACGCGAAGAAGAAGAAGAATCCCTGGCGGACGTCTAGTTCGCGTCGATACTTGGATAGCTTCCTGCACAAGTTTCCAAAGGGTAATAGAAAAAGTTTCACGGCCCGATCGTATTATCGTTGCCAGACGAGCATCGTCCGTGACGATGTTGCGCTTCTTCGTGGCCGTGCAATCTTTTGTTTCGTCCAGCCAGAGGATACAATATCTCTTTTCACGATACTGAAACATCTTAAATTAGACCATCGAGTGGCCACATCGACTTACTGTCACGCGCTGCAAGCGTCTGCATAATTTTCTAACGCGAAATTATTCACCCAATAACATCTTCCCCCACCTCGCTCAATTATATTCACAAAAAAAAAGAAAAAAAAATCATTGCAGATTCACAAATTTCGCATTTGATTGTCTGAAAAGTTTCTTTCGTTTCGTACGGCGATAATAGACGATAATAGAAATAGATAATTTTTGTTTCATATTATTTTATTGAATTAGGTATGATGCACTTCATTCTATCTCTATTATTATGTTCCTGCATCATTCAATAAATTAATATGAAACAAAAAACGTTGCGTGTCTATTATTTCCTTACAAAACGAAAGAAACTTTTCGGACAACCTAATAATTTCAACGGCGCGTTCAAACCGCGTCTTCTCCTACGAAACGCGATAAAACTGCATTTCAGTAAACGATTGGAAAAATGAAAAGAAACACTTTGCCTCTTATCAAGGTAAAATGCTCGGAAAAATGATTCGAACGTTGCATCGAAACAGGCTGCGTTCGTTTCCCATGGCGATAAAAGGGAGCGCGCAAGTACCAAGTGGAGTGGGATTGTCTGGGAGTCGCAGCAGTCGACACTTTGGCACGTTTAACACGCGGAATTGCACTTGGCTGGTAAAGAAGATCGGGACAAGGTGGGTGCGCCGTACGCTCAAGTCAAAGGCAGACATTTTTATAGTTTGCTGGGTGCGGCGCGGCAACGTTCCTCGAAAACGCGCCTTCCGGCTCGTAGAAAGACCGATGGCGATGGGTAGAGTAAAAGGCCGGGCGTACACCGACAGGCTAAGGGGGTGGTGGGGCTGGCTTTTAACGCAGGGCGGTTAGATTATCCAACTTTTGCCCCTCGCGTTCCGCGTACAATGCGCTCCAATGTAAACGCGTCTGCAGCGATTACGGTTTAATAAAGTTTCGCAGTTGTTATTTTCCTCTTCGATTAGCCGCTTGCTGGCCAACTTGCACTCCGATGAACTTTGTCCCTGTTAGATTCGATTCGTTTTTACGTTCAATTAACACCTTTTTTTTCACCCCTTGCTCGGCTATTCGACACGTTCGTTGCGCGTGTAAGAATAGCAGAGACGAAAATAATTATTTGTATAATTAACGCTTTCCGCACGGCAGGCTGACAAGTATCGACAAGTATAAATAGGGAAACGGTTAACCGATTAAATTCGCTTCGCCGTGTCGTACAGATTTCTGTATGACGTGGCGCTTAAAAATATATTTGATGCACTGTCGGGCACAATTTGGGCTTCGGGGCGCAAGTCTGACCAAACAACTTTCAGCAGAATTCCGTCTAAATCCGAGGATACGTTTTTGCTCCACAACACCCATCGATTCTATTTCGTTGGCAACTAAGTGGTCGCGGATTTTGTCGTTAAGTGGTATTGACAAAAGCCGCAATCACTCAGTTGCCAACCTAATAAGTTATTGTGTTAGAATTTGGAACATTTCAGGAGAATCTTCCTCCCTGCGGAAGCATAAGAAAGTAGGCTTTTTAAAGCAGAATAATTTTTTTTTTTATTCTTCTTTCGACCAGTTAGAAGAGTCGGTTTATTGGATGACGCGGAGGAAAATTTGGAGAAAGTTGCAATTGATCGAAGTTGATTTCGATGAAATTTTCTACAGACCTGGCAAAAATCTCTGAAACGCGTTGCTTAAATTTTGACTACAGGCCCAGATAAGAAAGTTGCCAGGAAGCACGTTTACTTTCTCTTCGCAATTCCGACCAGCCTGCAATTGCAACTTCCTTGAAATCTTGTTACACGTCATCCGGAAAACTAGTTCTTCCAAGTTCTCAAAGGTCAAGTCGTTCGGTTGAATTTTTCAAAAGTTATTCTGCTTTAAAAAGTGCAGGACTACTGTACACCCACCGTATAATGCGAAAGTGGGTGCTAATTTATTTAGATCGCATGACTGAATATAAATCGATAGATCCAGCTGTTGCTAATCGGAAGTCGTGTTATTGGAAATTCACAATGGCTATAATCTGCGATCTAAAAACTCGCATAGAAAAAGCGCGCTTTCGCGGGGAAACATATAAAAAGCATAAAAACTGAAAAGCACAGTTAATCTGTTAAGTCTGTGCAATGAATATAAAGCGGCAGGCTCATCTGTCTCGCGCACAAGCGCAAAGAAAAATTATTCCATTTCGCAAATAGTTTCATATAGAGGCGTACAAAAGGCAGAAAAACTCGAAAAGCGCTGCTAATCTATTAGATCTCTGGCCGAGTGCAGAGCAGCAGGTTCAGCTGGCGGAACACGAAATAGAATTGCGCGTCCATTAAGCTGGCACGAGAGCGTAACGCGTTCGGATTAGCGAGGCCATTTTCACCGGCAAAAGAATCAGAATGTAGAGGGTGGCAAAGGTTTCAGAAAAGGTAGAGTAGGCTTGATTAAAAGCCGATAACGACATCTCTAACGCGTACCTGACTATCCGATTCTTTGATTCGACTTCACGGCGGAACCGTCGGTTCCTCTTTTTCCCTCTTTCTGCGCGTCCATCATTCAGCCTGTAGCTCCAAAGCTTTGTACAAGCCATTTAGGAAGCAGCGTAGGAATGCAGCCGACATACTCTACACGCTAACAACCTTAACATTCAAAAATAGTCTTTTCCCCAATCCATGTTATAAACCACGTTATAAACGCTGACTTTAAAAAATCACCTCCTTCCAAGTCCATTTTATAAACTAAATCGAGAAGTAACTTTAAAAAGTAGACGCCCTCCGAGTTCATGTGACAGGCTACGCTAGAAATCCTAAAAGCTTTGAGCCAAACGATCTTCTATCATCTTCATGCTACGAGCTGTTATATGAACGAATTAGATAGTCAGATGGTTCTTCTAAGATAGTATCTTCCCACAGTTTCATAATGTGAAATAAAATAAAATAAAATAAACGCAATCGTGCAACTATGAAGCGGTTAACCATCGATCGTTGTTGCCTTGGTAAGGTGTACGAACGAGAGCGGAATTTCCATTCTTCTTCAGGCAGGCCGCGTTTTCGCGCGATTAACCGCCATTCACCGCGGTTTATTTCGTCAGTCGCCCGTAAAGCTAATCGACGTGCACGTGTCTCGCGGCGTTTGCTACCTGCAACTTTCCTCCATACTCTACGGCCTTCTATTCAAAGTTACCGATAGCTTGCAGAAAACCGCAATTCCTGCATTGAATTTCGCTTTCGGCTAGGTTGATGATCTAGAATTATTTCCGTTTCTTTACGACGAAGATGTTGTTTTTGAAGAAATAGACGAAGAACGATATAAAAATCCCATAAAATTTACACCATTTGTGCTATAGTACGAGAAGTGTTCAGAAAAGACGGATGCGCGGGTACCTGACCCTCGGGTCGGTTCGGGATGAGCCCGAATCCCGACATCTTTTAACGTTCGGGTACCCGCAATTACAGGTACCCGAAATTGTAGCCGGGTTGGGTCAAGGGTCCGAAACTTTACAACGTTCGGGTATCTGTAACTTCAGGTAGGCGAAATTATAATTAGTTTATGTCTCGACTCTGAAAGTTTTCAACATTCGGGTATCCGCGACTCCAGGTACTTGAAATTGTAGCCGGGTTGGGTCGAGGCTCCGGAACTTTGCAACGTTCTGGTACCCGCGACTTCAGATACGCGGAATTATAATCCAATCACGTCGGGATTCCGAAAGTTTGTAACATTCAAGTACCCGCAACTCCAGGTACTCGAAATTGTAGCCGGGTTGGGTCGAGGCTCCGGAACTTTGCAACGTTCTGGTACCCGCGACTTCAGGTACGCGGAATTATAATCCGATTGCGTTGTGGTTCCGAAAGTTCGTAACATTGAGGTACCCGCAACTTCAGGTACCCGAAATTGTAGTCCAATCGGGTCGAGATTCAGAAAGTTGTAAGTACGATGCTTTTTCTTCATTTTGCGACTCGACCCAAACCCGAAATATCAAGACAGCTGAGACAAAGGCTCGGTTTGTTCGGTTATTGTAAAATGCTAGGTGCACGTGAAATTTGCTTTAAAAATTGATCGTGCATTCGTATGTTCAACCGTACGGTGAATACATATTCACCAGAACGTTGATTTAGTCGGAAAACACATCCACGGTAATCATAACCTAAGAATCATCAGTGGTGGTCGTAACGTGATCGTAAACCACTCTAGTCAGTCTGAAGATTGGTACGCTCTTACGATAATACCACGTTCAGTCCATGAAATTGAACAGCTAGGTCCGCGTATTCGTGCGATTTTTCTACCATTTCGATTCGTGAGTACACAGGAGTCAGGCCTCTAATCAGGAGCTATTGTGCGGCACTTCCTGTGCTGAAAGATAGCGTCGGTCACGTGATGATGGAACAGCTGGGAATTTCACGGAAATATCGAGAATGGTGGGTAGCACCGGTAAGGAAAGTTCGACTGCCGGATCGGTCGAGTTAATCCCTTTGGATACCGCGAGTCCGTGGACGAAACGTGGGAGTGGCTATTGTAGAAGCTAACGAACGCGAATTCTCGTTGATTACGGTTGTCAGAATGTTACTGGTTCCACTAATCGGGCGAACTAGGTTGGTTTCATCTGTACGGGCTTCGTAGCATCGAGGATCCGTGTGTCGGGTTCCGCAGTGAACAGAATTTTTAACTTCTCATGAATTTCTGGCGTAATATCGATTGGCGGAGTCGCGAGGTCCAACGAGCAGCTCCGCCGTTCTATAAATCGTAAAGCAGTTTATCGATCACGTGTCGTGGTAACCCCGTTATTATCGATAGTGCAGTTCGTTGCTGTCGGTCGTAAAATTCGCGACCTCGTGCGATCGTCGAAAGGAAGATAGTTGAGAATACCACGGCATGATACGTTCGTTCGATCGACGGTATTAAGTACTTCGCTATGTTCAACTGGAATTCGAAGAGGATGAGTTATTTGCTATTGAATACCGGTACTCGAGGACTAAATACACCAGTTATCAATGTTGAGATACGAAAAAATAGGACTCAAGCGTGGAATACTAATACCAAATTCCAAATTAACGTTTCAATCGCTGAATATCATCGATCGAATATCGAATACAGGTACTCAATGACTAAATACCCCAGTTATCAATGTTGAAATACGGAAAAAATAGAACCCAAGCGTGGAATACTAATACCAAATTCCAAATTAACGTTTCAATCGCTGAATATCATCGATCGAATATCGAATACCGGTACTCGAGGACCAAATACACAAATTATCAATGTTGAGATGCGAAACAAATAGGACTCAAGTGTGGAATACTAATACCAAATTCCAAATTAACGTTTCAATCGCTGAATATCACCGATCGAATATCGAATACCGGTACTCGAGGACCAAATACACAAATTATCAATGTTGAGATGCGAAACAAATAGGACTCAAGTGTGGAATACTAATACCAAATTCCAAATTAACCTTCCAATCGCTGAATACTACCGATCGAATATCGAATATCGGTATTCGTCTAACAAACTGTCAGATCACTGTGAATATTGACAACCTAATATCGAATAGCAGCAAACGAGTGGAATGGAGGCCGATTACCCGAATATCTGCCTCATTCTAAGTACAAGCGTAGGAGAGAACTTGACATTTGCCAGGGCGTCGCTAGGAGTAGCTCACGGACGCGAGAGTAGTTCGTGCCACGTTGAAAAATGGCAGGCTTAATTTCAATTTGCTCCGTCGCACGCGCGTTGAAAGCTCGCGTGATTCTGGCACGTTCACCGACACCGATAGCAGTCCACGGTGTTTATCGTGATGCCGGCTATCGATTGGACGGGATATACCCGGGGCCGAGTTCCTTGGTCGCTGTTGAAACTCGCGAGAAAAACCAGTCTTCCGACTATTTCTCTCCCACGCCCTGTCCCTGTCGAGTCACGTGACCCGCTATGTCGTCCTACTGTCGTACGCGCCTTTGGTAAACTGAAGCTTTAAAAGAGGACTGGACGAGCGAAAGCGTGACCGGCAATTGAAGTTCTCCGTGGAAAAAATAAAAAAGAGAAGGAGAAAATAGCGGGAGATAAAATACGAAATACACAGGTGTACACACATAGAGACCAGAAGCGTTCTTTGGCAGAGACACAGCAGCCTTTCGGGACGCAATAAAAAGGAAGTGTACCGTCAGCGAGAGGCATTTCGGAGGTCCACTCGAGGAAGAATAGCAGATTAGAATGGCGGCTATTGTGAGCCGTAATATCCGGCCGGCGAGGCCATGAAAGGGGCGGATTACAGAAATTCATTTGCCTCTGAATAACCGGGCTACGTGTGTCGTTTCTGCAGAATAAACAGCGGCAATTTAAGCTCCACGAGTCTCGCTAATCCGCGCGTCGAATCGCGGCTCATAAAGACGCACTTTCACCAACCATGTCTCAACCTCTAATAACAGGATCATAACGCGGCTACAAAAATTTCATTCAACGCGGGCAAACACAAAATTCAATTGGCTGTTTGTGGAAATTTAAGCGCGATCGTTTGCTTGCCACTGAATCAAGTTCAAGATGTCGGAGATGCTTAACGCGGAGGTGCCAAGTGTCCAAAGTTGGGTTACGCTGTCAGCGAGAAACGCGGTCAGCCAAGATTTTGGATGCACGTGACGTTGATGTCGAGTGCTACTGACGAGCAAACATATCCCATTTCCGCCCATTGATCTCGATGAAATTGGTATCAATTGGACGCGAATAACCTGGCTGGAATTATATCTTACGGAATATTTTTCTCCAAAAACGCCTATTGCTCAATTTCCGGATTTAGGCTGACTTTCGTTTCTCCTAAATTTCCATCTGAGAATCACGGTATTCGTATCGCGTTGCTGAATTCTTTGTCGATGTTTTCAGAATCCATCGCAATACATTTTCCTGCACAGCTTTCACCACTTCCAAAGAGAGTGAAACAGAATGGCTGTGACGTGGAACTAGCGATCGAGCTTTACTCTGCTAGTTGACGAAACTTTGCAACGAATCTGCGATATCAATTAATTAAGTTGGTATTGACGTGGACGTAACATAGGGGTATTGTTGGAGACGCGTGGTAAAACGTGACGCGACAGCGATCAGGGCTGCGAGATGTGTGCGCACAGGGTCAGGTTCGACGCCGATGTCACGAGACCTGCTCGTGCCGCTAATAATCGGTTTATCTACAACGAAACGATGACGAGGTTACAGGCTTATTAAGGTTAATTTGGTCGGGCCGCGCGGTGTCACGAACAGACCGGCCTCACGTATATTCTATTAAGAGGATATTCCCATTTCCAAACGTCGTTTCTACAGGACTTCAAACTTCAAAAATGCTAACACAAATATACACCGAGGGACTGGGAATTTGTCATACGTGTATGGCGGTATTACACGTATAGGTGTACCGTGTACTGTACATTATGAATAACTGCCGCGACTCCCAAGAGCCATTGCGAGGGTAGAAAATTTCCTCTAAATTTCACTCGACGAATCCTGATATCCTGAAAATTTATCAAGACGAAACTTCACCGACAGAACTGCTTTCGAAAGAAACTCCCTCTCTCTCTCTCTCTCTCTCTCTCTCGGTAGATGTCTCATTAATTATGTAACCATGCTTCGTTAGCCCGCTGGCTGCTTTCGTTTCGTCGGGGCAAACACACGCCCAGAACCTCCCTTTGTCCGCCTGTTTGTTTGCAGCGCGTGCATCGCGCTCGCCTTTACTCGATTATCGATCACTACAGCTCGATTTAAAACGGTTAAATAGTCGAATATAACCGGCGCGATTATCACGCGCCACGCGTACTCGATTTAGAGATTTTCAATGCGCCAGGCACATGAAAGCCGATCTGGCTACGTGTGAATCAACCTACGGGGAAATAGGAATCGGCGCTCAAGCCGGGACAGGCATACGATTTGAAAAGAAAACGAAGGGGGACCATGCAGCGTTTGTCACGATAAATACCTACGTGTTTTACTCTCTGCCATTGAACGCAATCAGACAGGAGATAATCGAACCGACGGATCATTGAATACAGAATACGGGTATCGAGTATGGCATGTATTAATACATATTGGATCAGTGTCAAACGTCGAATATTATTACAGGAATGCTAAATATTAAACGAGTATTCAAGTATCAAGTATGGGGTACCGAATACCGGTATTTGAGTTGCAAGTACTATGCGCACTAAACACCAATACTCAAATGTCAAATACCAGTACCCCAATACCGAATAATGGGTACTATGCTTCGAAATAGCCAGATTACTGCAGACCAATAATCAAGTATCAAATATCGGATAACAAATACTTATCGTCAAATACTAAATACTGGTATTTGGATTTCAAACATCCAAATATCAATACTCGGTAAGCGAATACACTGGTACTTGAATATCGAGTACCAAATACTCGCAACAACGAGCACGTAATCTCGAACTAACATCGAAATAAATACCACGTGGCAAATGTTCTTAAGTACGGAACATCGGTACTCCAAATAACAGAGTCTTGAGTACCGATAATCAAGCATGGAATATTAATCAGTAAGTAACGGAAATACTCAAAGCAGGTAGTATTAAGCAACAAGTGACCAAAAAGGTGGTCGATGAACGATAATTAAATGGTTGCGCGAGTCTTGATTTTGGCAGAGCCGACGTGTTAGCGTGAACAATCGGCTTCGCGCGCACAACGACGAGGTTAATCGTTAAGCGGCGCTGCGTTGTAATTCGTGTCATCGGACTCAGCCGGAACAAAGCGCCGGCTGTTAACGCGGCTCAACGAAACGTCGCTTCGTCCAACTGCGAATTAATCGCCAGCACACAAAGAGCCATTTCACCGGATTGAAGGTGATCCAAGCGCGTCATTTGCACGCCGGCTAGCCAGTAGTTTCTCGCGATTAACAACGGTAGAACAATGCCTGGGCGAGGAAAAACCCCGACCCTAAATTCATTTCCGGGCCGTGCTGCTATCGTATAACCAACGGGGGACATTGTGCTCGAACGCCGATCGACGACGAAGAAAATTTGAACCTGCGATCGAAGAAGAGGGAAGGAGAGTAGGACGGAATTAATTAAAAGCGAATATCGCGGAGGGCTCTTGCTGGCTTTGTCGCGTTCGAAGAGGAATCAACCGACGACAAAGCGGAACCAGACAAACGGGAAGAAGCGTCGTTGCGGATGAATCGCGTGCACAAAGGCCGACCCGACGATATCCATTACCGCGACAGACCGGACCTCTGTGTTCACCTCGAGGCTTTCCAGGCGATATCGAAACCTTCCTTCCGTGCATGTGAACTGTGTAACCCTCTTCCATCGTTTTAATACCGCCGTAGTCCAGAATATTTTTCACCTGCCTATCGCAATGTTCTTGCATTATTATTTCACGTCCGAATCAAAGACAGGAGGTTACCGTATAACATCCTTATTTTAGCAAATTAAAACGAGAGGAAGAAATTCTTGTAAAATCGAATATATGTGATCATTTTTTTTAGAGGAACCACGTTTATAGATATCATCGTGTGTTATAGATATGAGAGAACGTGTGTGTGGAGGTTTATCGATTTGTTCAGGTTCGAGAGTAAGTCGAAGCTGTCACTTACTTGGAGCCAGACTCAACGACAGGGCCCAGGCTTTTATTTTAGCCTCCATTAAACCGACTACATCGTTCTGACCCGTAGTTTACGTATAACTTCGCGTTGGAGAGATGGCGGTGGTCGCGTTTGCTTTGAATTCCAGTTCTTCTTTTTCTTTTTTTGCTCCTCCGCGTCCGAAACTGCGAATCGAAATACGGTGGGATGAACGAGGCCGGCTCTTCGTCCTACGATTCGATTTGTTTTTCCTCCGATACGACCAACAATTAACGCGATCGAACAAGTTACGTACGATATCGATTTCGTTAATGTAATTTACACCTAACCTATCCAACTTTCCCAAGATGCAATTCTCCTCAGCAGCTGCTTTGGTTAACCTAACCTGAACCTAACCTAGTAAACTTTCCTTCAGCGATACTGTACCAAAGTAAATAAAAATATTCCCGGATGAAAACAGACGATAGCTTCGAGGACTCGTTAATTGAACGTCCTAACCTAACTTTTAAACTGGCTTCGCATTTCTAACGGTATATCTCGTTCCCAGAGGCCAATGTAACATTAATCCCCCGCTCTGCGGGGCTCCAGCGATCGTCGAGTACCGACAGACTGTCGGTGCATCCGTTCCACGACTTTAACAATCTTCTCTGGCAAGAAAGTAGATACTTAGATTTTCGCCAGTAGATAAAGCACTTTTCTCCTTCAAGCTGCTTATTTTCTTAATAAATTAATTATTCATCATTAATTAATCATTCTGAAAATTCTTGAAATTCAGTTCACTTCAAAATTTTCGATATGATTGAGGTTAGGATACCGAGGGCCAACCTATTATTGTTAATTTGTCATATATCTAGGATACCGGTTAACAGTTCCAACTGTTTATTCGCTAGTTCGTACTAGGTGGCAATTTTAATACAACAAATACAACATTTTGATTGATCGATCGATCGTTTCATCATCACATGTCGTATGCGATCAATGGGCGTCCTAATTGTGAATGACAATGCAGTTATAGGCCGAGTTAGAATGGAAGCTAGAAAAGCTTGCAAAGAACGAAATAAATTCCCTGTCCCTGGAATTCGTTTTATCGACTTCCGGCTTCGATGATACGCGAGGACGACGAGGGGAGCAGCACGGTGGAAAAGTCAATTACTACCTCGCGAAGGGACAAATCTTTCGAGAGAAATGGAATTTGTCTGCGTTATGGATCCCGATATCTCTCTTTGTGTTCGTTGAGTTCGATCAACGATATAGCGAGTTCGTGAAGTTAGCCAAGAGTCAAAGTAAACATATTTCGCCTGTCAGAAGTAGGGAATTGATAGAAATACGACGAGTCAATGGAAAGATGAAACCTCTGTCAGGTCCATACGAACAACTGTTTTAAAAAATATAGAGTTTGAATTTATATAGTAAATTACTGTGTCTATAGTAACGAGAATGGTATGGATGTTTTAATTTGAAAAAATTAATCAGAGGTTAATCAAAAGGTACAAGGAAGAAAAGATAAGGTTAGGCGAAATATCATTATGGACGATCAGCGAGCCACGTGACAATATGGCAGCACGTGAAGCAGAGACAATAAAAAGACATTGTCTCGACCAGGGAGAGGGAAAATTCAATTTCGTTGCCGCGAGCAGCGTAAACTGGCGGTCAAGCGTATTTCATCTCATTATCACAGCAATTTACTAAAATTCATTACGGATTATCGTGCGAGCCGCGTGATTCCATTACCGGGCGGGGATAATTAAAGGGGCACCCTTATCGACGAATCACGTCGAGCCAAGTCCCCCGGGAATATTCCTAATAATACAGCATATCACTTCTTTCTTTCTCCAGCCTTTATCTTCAGATTTTCGAGTTTAGTGTCGCAAGCTCATCAATGTGGCTTTCTTAGAAAATCCTGGAGTTCATTATCGAACAGGATTTTAGAATATTTTTAATAAATAGATCGCGAAAAAGATTTCAGGATAGCGAAGAGCAGATTACTTTTATATCCATGAACTAACTTCCTTTAGTATTATCGAGCAATACGTTAAAGAAGCGAAGCTTTGTTGCCAAGTTTAGAAGAAATGAAACATAACCTCAATCTTAATAAATATTGGATTAATGCAAAGACATATAGTAAAGAAAGAACTACGAAGCCCCTAAAACTTTAAACCATACTTTCACAAAGCTCGAAATTACGCTAAAAAGAAGAAACCTCATCGATAAGTTTGTAGATATCAAACATAACCTCAATTTAGATTAAATATTGCGCTCTTCCAGGGGCAAATATAATTCAAGGAGACTGCCAAGTTCCCAGAAATTTAAACCATATACTCACAAAAGCTAAAACCACGATAACAAAATGGAACTTCATCGCTAAGATTGATAGAATCGAACATAACCTTGATCTAGATAAATATTATAAAATTTGATGCAGTTTTCCAAGATGAAATATATTCGAAAAATGGCTTCGGAGTCCCTGTAAATTCAAGCCATAGAAAATACTGGAAACATACGCAGCGAACAACCGGAGGAAGAGGAGGACGAGGGTGATATCAAGCTAGGTGGAATTTCAACGACGAGCGCGAAAGGCGGCCAGGAACTATGCGGAAGAGAAATTCCACAGGGGTGGCGGAGGAAGCAGAAATATGCTGAGGCCGTGGCGACAGGAGAAAATGGCTGGTCGTCTTCGACGTGACTCTTATTGGAAAATTCATGGTGCACGCACACACGCGCAGTCGGATAGCACTGCGATACGGGGAGTTGGGGGATCAGTTCCTAGTTCCGTTTAATAGCCCGACTTTGGCCTGGCTCAACACCGTCAACTCGAATCGTGAAAATTATGCATTCCGAATTTTCCACAACTTTCTCATTGCTGAGGAAGAGCTTAGACCTGACTTACAATTAGATCATCTTCAAGAAACGTGCAAAACATTATCTAAATATTACATGAAAATGGAGATGTGAACAAATAAAAGTTTCAATCAAATAATTTAAAGATTAAGTTTAATTGAAATGATGTTAAGTTGTTAGGTTAGGTTCAGATCGAATGACAATTCTGATCAAATCGATGTTCACTTGGGTCAAGTTTGCACCAAGTTAATATTGAGTTGGGTTAGGTTTGTGTTAAATTACGGTTAAGTCAGGTAAATCTGGGCCAGGTTATGAACATAGACGTGACATGAAGTGTAGGTTAGGTCAATATTATGGTTGGAATAGATTTACCAGGTATGCTGTTACACTGGTATCGAGATTAGTCTTCGATCAGATTAAGTTAATACATAATCTGTATTCGATACATCGAGCTGCGAGCTTAACACACAGGAAAACATGTGGGTACATTCATTTCATGCAATTTGCACCTGTTAGAATCGTGCAAAGGGCTCGGTGAACCGTGGGAGATGCGAACAGAAGTTCAGTTTGGAACTAGGCGTTTACCTAACCTATATTTCGTACATCGATCAGAAGACTCACTGAAAGATTTATTTTGTAGTTAAACGACCCAACAAATCATTCAGACTGGATCAGATCAGATTTTTGTCTAATCAACACTCGACAATTCCATCAGCGAACTCCATGATGGAATAAATTTAATTTACGCCAGGTTGTTGCCTAACATATCTGCAGATTCAACTTTAGGTTAGGACACGATTCCAATTCATAGATCGATGAATATAGGTTAGGTTGAGCCGATGCCTAAATTCCACCCGGTAGATCGAGCGGCAGACTCGATAAAGGGAAAAATGGACGAACAGAGGTACGGTTTCGCAATTGGTGCCAAGGTGGGTGCTTTTTCACGCGATGAACTTCTGACGTGGAATGGTAAAACGAAGCCAGGCAACCGGGAGAAAGAAAGGACGCGAGAAAAGGGTGAGAAGGGTGCAGACATGACGCAGGCCAGAGGGGAAAAGAGGGGAAAAGAAAAAAGTGTTCGCAGAAGTGGTCCTCGATGAATCAAAGCCTCCCTCGGTCTTTTCAGCACGGTCTGTACTTATCGCGCGTTTTATACGGGCTACGACTGAAAAACCGTTCCTGGACCACGTCCCAGCCTTTCTTCTCCTTTCACCCTTGCCCTTCGTGCCCTCCCTCTATTATTAATTGCTTTGTTCAATCGTTGTTCCGACAGTCTTTGAGAAGCTTGGAATATGCCAGCAAAGAGAAGTGGGAAAATTCTATTCGATGCCTGAGCCAAATTGAAATTAAGTTAGGTTAGGTCTAGGTTAGGTTAGGATTCAATCACGATCAGATCATCACATTCAATTTCTGTTCGGTTTGGTTAGAGTTGCAGTAAATTAGTGTTAAACTGACGACGGATAGAATTAAGTGAGATAAACCTGGGTTAGAGGAAAAAAAGTCAATCGCAGGTGTGACGAGGTTAGGTTGGATTTTAATCAGATTCGAATCAAACCGACTCTCGTTTCAATTACATTTAGATGAAATTATCGTCGAACTGGGTCACATCTGGATGAAACCTAGGTTAATTTCTTCAATTCGAGGATTTATGCGCCATTAAAAACGCAAATCCCTGCGTGCTACTGTTCAATCCCTTTCTATCAGAATCTATGATATCGATATGGCCATTCATAGTAATCTATGACCCTCATATTATCTGATAACGTATGCGATACTAACGCTATCTATTGATTCCATTTGTGATTACACCTTGTTAAATGCAGGCTGCATATTCTACAGATTACGCATTAGAAAACTATCAAATATATTACACCAATTGTAATTTCAACAATTAGCTTCGTGTCCCAAAATCCCAAACTAATAAAGGGAGGCACAACTGAACATTTAGGCCACAGAAATCTCACGTTATGGACAATATTGGACACCGTAAGACCTTGTCAAAATATGCAAGAATTGAGCGAAGCGTTAGACCCCTCAGTGCCTATTTACGCCATAGAATACAAACGTAGTAGGTGGAGAGCAAACTTCTTTTTAGGTTCGAAGCAGAAGTCAGCCTGTGGATCAAACGAAGGATGACGTTAGTAGACGTTTGCCTTCGAAACAGCGAGACGCTGCGAAAAACGGAAGTGGCGAATCGATGCTCGAGCAGACACAGTAGAAGGAGTAGGGAGACAGGCTGACGCAAAGAAGAACTCGATAAATAATCAGGCAACGGAGCGAAAGGGACGAGGTGGTTCTCGGATTGCCCGGGATCCGGAATATCCGCTAATTTATTTGGGGTCGCAGTCGTTGGTCGGCGGATCGTATCGCGTTTCACTTTCGCCATGAAGGCTTCTGGAATAACGTTCGACAAATGCTCGCCGCTGAAATAAATCTACCTGCCCTTTTCCCCTTTCCGCTCTTTATGTCTCGCACGCTGAAACCTCCATCGCGTGTAAATATTCCGGGCATCGACCACGCGTTTCGTTCGAATGCAGATTATCCCCCCTTGGATGGGAAGAATTCGACGATAATGGCTTTGCGTTTGGTGGAAGGAAACTTTGCCCATCACTTTTGCACTTGGAATTTCGAATTTGTTTCAACTTTGGTGCTGCCGGGTGTTAAATGGTTGGAATACGATACGCAACGACGAACCTGGCATTCTGGAAAGTTGGTGGCAAACTTCAGGGTACAGCACTGGTGGAAAGAAAGCAAAAAGCGAACAGTTAGAAGACGTTTTTAACAACGAGCTTGTAAAAAGCTCGTAAGAAGCGCGTGACCCGTTTACATCGAACCAGTGTAACGCGTTGGACGTGTGCCATATATCAAAGACCAGAAGATTCTGAAATACCGAAAGATGACGTTCAAGGCTGTGGAGGATAGAAATCGGTTGGTGTTTTCAACTTAGAAGAAAGAGTTTCGTAAAAAGTTGACGAGAACTCCAACCCAAGCTGTCCAAGTTTGCCAGCAACTTTCTGCATCTCGCTATTGTAGCACTATGACTCTGTCGAAGATACACCGTAGGCTGATGGATTGCTGGATTTCTGTAATTTAATTTGTCCGGTTTGTTTCAATCCTCTACCATCTGTGCAGGAAATATCCCACGTCCTAATGAATTAGATTAGAATTAGATTAAACGCAACAGACAAATTCTGCTTTACCGAGCCTTCTGACAAGGATCGCAGAGACTACGTTTTAATTCCTTGCGTCTATGGACGACTCTACGATACAGCAAAAGCGTTACGGCTACGTTGCGAGTGTTTCGGAATTTTTCATAAAAGAAAATCTTCGCCAAATGAGATCGTTTCGAGGGAAAATGCGGACTTACGAAAATTTAATAACTCGGCAAATCAGTTTGTGGCAAAATTACAAATTCTTTTTTCGCGCGTT
Organism: Bombus pyrosoma; assembly: GCF_014825855.1. Taxonomy (NCBI): domain Eukaryota; kingdom Metazoa; phylum Arthropoda; class Insecta; order Hymenoptera; family Apidae; genus Bombus; species Bombus pyrosoma. Next base: position 3,871,109 of record NC_057785.1, on the reverse strand, counting down.
CTTTCCTTCGCCTGTACGAGACGTAATTTTCGACGCGCCAACAGCGTCGGCTGATCGTCAAAGGTGACTATTCACGCGGACCTGGATGAATTTGGCAAATTTAAGGGCGCAGGGATAGAATTACATTCTGAGCGTGATAAAGCTCGGCGATTGGGCTCTCTTCCAGCAGTTTCCACGACAAAAGCCGACTAGGGGGCAAGTTGCGACCTACACAATCTCTGGCATCCTCGTCGCTTGGCTGAGCAATAAGGCTGGCCCTGGTATCTTCGGACAACGCGGTCCAACTTTTTACGAGCGGAACAAGTCTCGTTCGTCCCCTGATTAGTTTGATCCATACACTCCACGGTTCCATTTCTCTGGTGTAACTTCGTTGTCCTAGCCAAAGCTATTATTACCTTTCTTCTTCCCTTTTCCACGTCTATGTCTTCTTCTATCGAGTATTTATTTTCTTGAAACAATTAAAACCGTATCTTCAACCATCGAAAATACCGAAGATCTTTCGCTGATAATTTTTTTTTCTTAAATATAGGCTTTACAAAAACACCTTGCGAAAAGAATAGCTGAAGAATAATGCTGGTTATCATTTCAGCACGCTTATCTCCCTTTGCAAGCTGCGGATAATTATATCCGATAAGGAAAGTTATAATTTTTGCGAATTTATTAATACGGGAAATCCAGCTGACTCCTTTAACTGGTCAGCAATCGAACATTTTAGAAACATCGTCGACTGCTTCGTATCCACCCGATGCAAGATTTTTTATTTGTCTTATATGATAAATTTATTGATCGATAGATCTATTTGCAGTGGATTAAACAGGACACGATGGTTACTTAACGTGAACTAAATACAGTAATGTGCTGTAATTAAATAGTTGATTCACAACTCATAATTAGTAGTTTATAACTCATAACAACTCGGTGACTCAACTCTCCACTCTTCATAACTCGACTTCTCACCACTCGACTGTCAACTCGCGACTACTCAACTCACGACTACTCAACTCAAGACTATTCAACTCATGACTATTCAACTCATGACTACTCAACTCATGACTACTCAACTCAAGACTACTCAACTCAAGACTACTCAACTCGACTCCCCGGTAAAACTACCAGGCCCTCTTTGGCCTAACGGCACTTAGGCCTTCCCACGATATTGTTTATGGGGTTTCACGCGATATTTCTTAGGCCCTTTGCCCACGATATTACAATATACCGATCCATATTCGTCTTATCATTATGCATACACAAAGCTACGTATTCTCAACATCTCGAGAGGATCTTCCTTCACCATCGTTATTACAGTTTTATCTGGAAAACCGCTTTTCCAGTTGAACCAGGCAACCACGAACCTCGAAACGATGGAAATATTTTTACAAATCTGTGAATTACTCCCTCCAAGAAAGTTGATATATATTTATATATCTTCCTTTCTCTTCTTTTTATCTTTTTTCAAGCATTTTATTGTTTCTTAGTTAGCTCACGAGGTTCGTGACAGAGGCTGGAGCAGAGAGCAGCACCTCTAATTAGCCCGATTAATATTCGAGTTTGACCAAAGGAATGCGACCTGTCGCCGCATTGCTCGTCCACTGTTATCCGCGTATTGTAACCCTGCCGGCTCCGTGAAGAGGCTCCGTTGTACGAACATTCCTGCGGAGTTCAATTAGAGGGTTCGGCTCGTTATACGCGGGTCGAGGCGAAAGCCAATATTCTGCTTCCTTGGACCGTCTGAATTAGGACGTCGGTGTCTAATTACACGGCGTATAGCGTCGACGAAACCTGGTCACACCTCGCACGATGGATTCACCCGTGAAATATTACGTCCAACCTGAACCCATTTTGCCTGCAACGATTATTATCTGACCATTCGTCCTTGTGCCTTTTTGCTCCCTTTTTATTTTTTACACAGAAGCGGAAGATTTCCAGGTTTTTGTCCATTTTCTTCTTACAGCGAAGAGCGACAAATCTGAGATTCGTGAGGTGTCTGATCAGCTACCGACCGATACTACTTGAACTTGTATTGGATTGGCAACTAAGTGATTGCTGATTTTGTCAATACCAACTAATGACAAAATCCGCAACCACTTAGTTGCCAAGCCAATAATCGCGTGTGTGTTTGGGGGGAGGTTGATCCACTTTAATGGTGAAATTTGACTTTCTCCGAGCTTCTCATCAAGAAGATACAGGCCAGAAAGCCAGCTTCGAAACAACGACGATACAAATGCATTTTAAAAAGATTTCTTCATTGTAACTTTAGTACTAAGCTGTATTTTTATAGCTTTCGTATATTTCAGTTCACACGACCATCGTCTTACGCAATCCTCCGGATCATCGTTTCTTACGAAGGATTATCAGACGAAACGAGTTTTAAAGTTTTGTAAAAAACTGTAACAAATTACAAATATTAGGTTGTCCGAAAAGTTTCTTTCGCTTTATGAGGAAATAATGGACGCACAATGTTTTTTGTTTTATATTAGTTGATTGAATTATGCATAAACATAATAATAGAGATAGAAGAAAATGGATCATATCTAATTCAATAAAATAATATAAAACGGAAATTGTTCATCTATTATCGCCTTATGAAACGAAAGAAACATTTCGGACAACTTAATAATTCATCCATAACTCTACTATCGTTAACTCGATAACAAATTCCTTTTGCAAGAATTTTTCCAACCTTCGAAAAGCATAAAGCGTCAGCGGAATTTTAAACGCGCGATACAACGACAATATAAAATATTTAAACAGAAAATTTGCCATGTCTTTAGCACGTGAATAAACGAATGAAGTTAGGCGACCTTCTCTAAGTACGTTCCATCGTTTTACATGGCTTTCATATCTAAGTGCAGAAATTACTAGCCTCGTACATGACAGAATTTGGCATGGAATACACATGGTCACTGATCCAGCAACAAATATGAAAAGAAACACGTTTCTACCGCTTTATATTTATCGACTAAAACGGTGAAGTTTGTCTGAAACGTCTACGTAGGAAAAAGTTGTGCCAATTAACTGGCAGACCCAGCTGAGAGTCAGAAGTTGGCGGGAAACTTCCACCTTTCAGTTACGATTTTTCCATTTTGCTGAAAAACTCGTCGGTTCAAAGGAGTGAAACGATCATGCAAACTGACAGCAGACGCTTGCGTTCGTTAATTGTATCGCCAGTGGCGGTCGCGATGAAATTACTGGCAGCAAGATTTTCGCTTTGCCAGGTTAAAACAGCTCTAACGGCATTAGCCGTGTTTTCCTCTTGCTTTTATCCGTCAGCGGAAAAACAGCCAGTCACCTGGAGCACGTTTACGTGCAGGGCTCGAAAAATTCCCGAAACTATCAGTCGCCGTTGCAATTGCAAAAGCTTGTGACCCGAATCTATCGGCTTGCGCGAAAGAGATTCCCCAAGGGATCCGTTAATCCCCGTCCACAGTGTGTAACGAAGAACCTAAACTCGTGAGTCTAAGTAATCCTGACCCGGATAAAGGTAGAATTTTTGTTCGTTGGAATTTTACCTTTCCAGGTTTCCAATTATTCTTTTTTCATTTCCCTCTCCCTCTCTCTTCCTTTCTTTTTTCTTTCTTTCTTCTTGCAGATGACGTTCGTTTAAAAATCGCTCGATCGAGAAGGACGCGACGACGAGGATCTGCTGGGAATCTGACGGCGAAGCAAGAGTCGGAGTGGAATAAGAGAGAAAAAGCTGCGGAAAGTAATCCCGGAAATGCCTTTGCAAATCAGAGTGAGAGCGTGCCTCTTATTTCTGTCAGCTCGAACAACCGTCCGCTTTTTCCTTTCGTTGTCTCTGTTCCTCTCACTGACGTTCTATAACCAGCTCGCTCGAGCAGGAGGAGGAAGCACGGAGGAAGCGGCAGATAAGATGGAAAGAAAAAGAAAAGCGAAGCACAGCGGGTCCTTTGAGAAACGTGCTGTGTTCCCGGTGGTCCTCTACAGCCACGATAGCCTTTATGCGAGCGTATATAAAATACATAAGGGTCCTCGAAGCTGAAGTTGCGCGAACAGAGAAGGTTTACCCCGCAATTGAAGCAGTTCGAAGCATCGCGGCCGGCAACTTTTTGTCCTCGTGATAGCTGGAAAATAAGATTCCCACAGATTCTTCGACGATCACAACTGCGACGCAGGATCTCTGTCATCGAGATCTTAACGAGTTTCGGACGATGCACGGTTACCGTCGGTTGGAAATCTGAAAGTTGCCGCTCTGTTCCCGCGCGTTCTGTTTCTTAATCTTCGCGCCCAGAGCCATTCAGCTGTGGTTACTTGACCAACCCGTCGGTTAACGCGTTGCGGGTCGCCTAATTGTCCTGTTCGTACGTGCACCGATGTCTTTGTCGCGATTTGGGCAGTGCTTTATCATGATCTTTACGCCAATGTGAATGCCACGGACCGAAAGCGTCAGTTTTGACAACGTCAGATGAATCTAAAAGAGCTACGTAACCGCGAACAAGTTCAAACTACATTTCTGTTGAGTTTTGATTATACAAATGTCTATATTTAATAGGTTTGATTAAGTTTGACTAGGTTTAATTAGGTTTGAATTACGTTTGGTCAGGTTTGATTCGGTTTGGATTACGTTTGGTCAGGTTTGATTCGGTTTGGATTACGTTTGGTCATGTTTGATTAGGTTTGATTCGGTTTAATCAGCTTTCGATTACATTTGGTTAGGTTTGATTAGGTTTCGGTTATTTTTGTATTGTTAACCGAAGATTCGACTCGATCTACTGATCGACGAAGGAAGAGGAAAAGAAGAAGAAGAAGAAGAGGAAGAAGTTAGCGATTTTTCTTAAGACAGACAGAGCAGAGTCCTCGTGGAGACGCAATCCTCGGAGCGGAACGATTTCATCGAGCGTGAAGAATAAGTAAACCCGTGCGCGATTGGCGGCCCTTAAGCTCTCTTCTTCTCTGCGGGCCGCATAAAAGGCAGTCGACCGTTTCCGCCTGTAATCCCCGTGGGCAAAGGACCTCGTTATCGGATTTGCTGGCGATGTAATCGACCGCCACGACCCGCAAAAATCTGATTCATAACGACGAGACGCGGTCGTGTCGCCGCATAATTGCCTTTAGACGAAGGATCAACATATTTCTTTTATCAAATCTCGATTAAAACCGCGATAGGACCCCTTCGTCAGTGATGCGAGATATAATTAAACGGCAGGGATTTCGTTTGGGTTAAAGTCGGGTGGAAGTTTCATGATTTCACTCCTGCAGATAAACTAATTACTCTCAGCAGAACTGAGACTGTAAGACAATAAGAGACAGAACTTTGCGAACTCCGGGTCTCGAGATGCAAAAATTATTGACGAATTTCTTTCGATTTAAGATCGAATGAATTTTGGATTTCTATTCCTTCATAATTGAACGCACACTGTACGCGGTTAATTAAAATTAAGTCGATAAATTACTATAGACGTTACGTGGCAGTATCAGTATCAGTTTCAGTTTTTTGATCAGATTAGCTCTCGGTTACGAGATCTAGTTAAGTCCAGGTCTAACGCCTCGTTAGATCTATATTAAGCCTACTTAGATGCAGATTAGGCCCGGTTAGGCTTTGATGTAGATCGAGCCTGATTATGTCTATATTAAGCTTGATTAAGCTCAGATTATGCCGATGTCGGTTTATGTTGGTTTACGTAGCATCGAGTCTGCTCAAGTTTCAAATGAATTCGGTTAAGTTCAGATTACATGGCTGATTAAATTTACATCACGTGCCCGTGCGAATTAATATTAAAGCCGATTAACTCTATACTCCGGCCAATTAAGCGTAGATCAGGCCAAGTTGATTTTATATTGAACCATATCCAGCGTAGATTTCACGTAGTCGCATGTACATTGCGCAGGATTAAGCTTACATCATGCCGTTTAAGTTCACATTAGGCCTGGTTAAGTCCAGATTGAACCCGGTTAAGCCCGGATTAAGCTTGGTTAAGTGCGAATTATCCTGGTTATCCTCGCTGAGAGTCTGCAGATCCATATCCACGGCTGGAAAGCAGGTCATCGATCTCGAGCGAGTACTCGTCGTCGAATAACGAAACAAGAGAAGCCGAGAGGAAAGGCGAGGAGGACGGCTAGTCGATCTGAGGAAATGCGATCCTCGCAGCGATAACCGACAGGGTATTATTTATATTTCAGAGGGAACCGGTCACGCGCACAGCTTCAATTTCATCAGCATAAGGAGCCGGATGGACAGTGGGTTTCTCCCATTGGAAATTCCCAGGCGAAGCTGTGTCACGGACATTTCGCGTGGGGTACAAACGTACGTCCCTGTCGAGAGTCGGCCGAACGATCGGATTAGAAATTCGATTGGGATTCGAATCGCAGGAAAATCGAATCCGCAATCGTGAGATGCTGGCGGCGTGTCGTTGCCATCGATGCAGTCGATGCGCTGTGCCGAGAGCCAGGCCGTTTCAAAGCGTCACGTCTTTGAGAGGATACCCGCACTGCTACGTGTCTATCTTTACGTACAGGAACATACCGTGTTCCTCTTTGTGGCTGGATGCAGGGATACGGAATTATGGCTGGAAATTCGACGAGTTTACGGAACATGCCAAGTGCAGGCTCAAAGGTTCCCGAAATTAATTGCTTCATGGGGTTTATGGGTCAGTCGTTCATCACAGAGGATCTTGTTATGGTTCAGGCTACTAAAGGCTTGGATGCTAACGCTTGCCAATCTTTCAGGTTAAGACCGCGCTGCTACAGCCATTTGTCAGACGCGTTTTAAAATTAATGTGATCCAGTTTTAGTAAAACTTGAAGCCAACCGAAATCGAAGAATTTGATCGAAGTAGTCAGTTGCCATAGTAAACCAACAACTGCTCAATTTCCGGAAACTAAAGTTATCCAAACGCGAATCCAAAGTCAGCCCAAATTGAAGAATCCCAGGAGTTGTGAGAAAGTATGAGAGAAAGCTGACGTAGTCTTCGTCTCTCGTCCACTAGGTAGACCTAGGTAGACCTTCTGAGGAGCCTGAGGAGTCACGCGACCTTGGAAAGTTTCATCAGAAGCCACGCGATAGAAAAGGGGAATCCAAACGAGAGATTAAAAAGCGGCTTGAGCTTGGAAAATCCAAAAGTAATTGGCCCTGGGGTGTATAAGCTGGACAGGTAGCGAGGATGGCGAGATTCTGGCTGGTCGGAGGGTGGAAGACACGAATATTCGGCTCAAGTATCACGGAGGACGGTAGAGCAGAGGTTCAAGGGTGCCTTGAAGGAGACCGAGGACGGATATGAATTTCTGGAAAGGTTTGCTTAAGCAAATTGCGAGATGTAGTCTGTCGGTGTACGACAGACACAGAGAAGGGTATGAGAACAGGAGGGAGGGGGTTGAAGCCTAAATCGCAAGAGCCTGCATCTTCGTTTCCATCTTCTGTTGGATGACGCGCTACCCTGGGCGGCGCGCCACGCTCGGAAAACAAATTTTCCACTGTTGTATAACGTCATCGCGTCTCGTCCGGCCATTTCGTTCCCGCCATTCTACAGGATCGATCAAAAGTACGATTCCGCCTGAAAGCCCCAAGACAGACGTCGTGCTCGCTGCACAATTGGAAAAAGAGTAAATGAACAACGAGGGTGAAAAATATCGCTTTCAACAATTTAAAATTTGCAATCCACGGTAAACAGCAAAGTTCTATCGGAAATGGAAAACACGCTAAGAGCTTCGAACGTGATTCCGTGTTGAAGCTGCACATGTTGCTACACTTAACCTCAAATTAAACTTTAACAGTCGTAAGCGCGCAAACAAAGAAGGTCGTAATGCAGATACTTCGCCACACTTATTTCTCCTCTCGGTATCATTTACTTGCAATTGCAATAGCTTCCATATTGGATTGTAATCGTAGATTCCTAACCTCAAATGAAAACAGCTGAATGTCCAGTAAATACTTTTGACGATTGCATTGCGATCGTAAAACACAAATGCAAATAAAAATGTGAAATTTTCGTCAAACTTCTCGATTTTAGGGAATAAAGTATGGAAACTATCGGAACTCGCGATTAACGCAACTACGCGTGTCGAGTGCTCGTAATCAACACCATTGCGATTGTTGGCCGCTCAATCTCGCGTAAAGTGCACTCTACTTGGAGCGCGCGCGCGCAAGCTGGCGCTCGTCGAAATCGTTTCATCCGATGATTATTATCGAGGAACGAACATATTAATTAAAGCCGCTCGATTTGATCACCGTCCGGCATAAACTTTCTACGAACGATAATTCAATTTACCGAATGTTCATAGCCGATGCGTTTATATTACGTCCGCTGAATTTGCCGATTATACAGGGCGTTTCAGAACTACGTTCGGTCAATGCCGTTTTACCAGGTACACGTCGAATGTAACAGACAAACTTTCGCTCTTAACTGTACAAATCGATCGTACGCGGTTCCATTCTAAAGACATAGTCGCGTGAAGCGTCAACTTTCGAGCCACCGTTTCTATTCTATTTTTCAACAGAATAATCTTCTATTAGCTTTATGGAATTCTAAGTTAACAGACTACACCCTGTGCACTGTGCAACGAACCTTCGAAGGTGATTCGTCCAGAGACAAAGTCTCGAAGAGGAACATCTTCTTTTAAACTTCTTTTTTTAACTGATCTTTCTCTGTAGATCCTCGAAGATTATGCAGGTACACCCTGTATATACGTTGTATATGTTTTTGCACGGTAATCAAAACAATTTGAAAGTCTAAAGCAATTGAACGGTTTAACTCGTTTACCTTCGCGACGAGCCTCGTTTCGTCACCGAATTGCCTTTCGCAATTGGACGCAATTGTACGTCAACTAAGACTTCCGGTTTCCGATCGCAATTAATTCGAATCATCCGTTTAAACTTGAACTTGCAAGTAGGAATCGGTGGATTGGTAGGATCGATGATTCCATAGAATTCAATTGACGGAAACTCGTACGCGGGCTTTGAAAAATATGCGAGTGATTTTGAAAAAAGAGTAGAAGGTAAATATTAAGCTGGAAAAATCGTGACGCGCGCCGTTGCGATTTTTTTTAAAGAATTGATCAACTATCAAAATTCTATCAGCAACGAGATGAATAACCTTATAAATTGTCGGTGGGACGTGCGTGGGTTGCAATCGATGTTCATCGATGGAAGAACGGGTGAAAAATAGAATGCAGGCTGTCGTCCCAGTTTAATCTACATACGCAATTATCTGGCTAACTACTTGTTTAGAAAAATATTTTCGATATGAAATGGCAGAAAATTGAAACACCCTGTTACAACGATCGGTAATTGGATTCTAATTATTCCGCAATTGTTAACTGGATTCTCGTAGTTTACAGCGCTTCGATTATCCCATTTCGAAAACCAGACTATTTGTATTTTAATAAAAGATCGTACAGCATCATCGAAGTATCAAAATAATTACGAACAAGAGTTGCGTCAGACGTCCTAAGGAGTTTTCGATATTTCGATTTATTTAATACCTAAAACTCCATTCGATACCATAAAGTCGAATATTTGGACATTTAACAGCCCATAGTTGGATATTAGGATAATTGACACGCTATACTTGGACATTTGATACCCTGCGAGGCCGACGTTTCGATATTCGATACCCTGTGTTTGAATACTTCGCTACTTGGATATTTGATACATCAATAGTTACATATTTGAATATTGGAATCCATTTAACGCCTATGATTTTACCTAGCAACCAACGTTTGGATGTTCGAATCCACTCGGAAGCAATCGCTACCAACACGAAGGCTGGCAATCCTGGCGCGATCTTAAATCAACTGCAATTTCAAAACCATCCGCGACTGAACCTACAGAGACGAAACAACGCGTGCAAGCTGATGCGCAAGGGAATATACGGCAGAAATTCGAGAATCTCGTGCGTTTTCACTTTCCCGTGGCCAATTTCCCGAGGATATTAAATTATCCGGGACGCGAGCTATTCTCGTTCGAATGCAGAGGCCGGAAGAAGTTGGCGAATTCGCGGAGACTTACGAACTTTCCGGCCAGGCAGTTTAGAAGCTCGAGACAAACTGCTAAATTATTTTCGATTCAATGGCTCGGCAAGAAAAGAAGAAAAGCAGAGGAAGCAGGGAAGAAAAAAGAGGAAAAATTCCTTGTTACAGGGGTCGTCCATTAAATCGGCAAAGTCCGCAGACTCCCCGGAGGGTTACGAAGAAAGGAAAGTTTCACGGCTAATGACGCGGTACTTTTAAAACGACCGGACTTACGCGCTGTCCCTGAATCATTCTAACCACGGCAACATAAATATTCGGCTGCATAGCGCGGGAATTAATTGAAAGACCGCGTTTCCCTGCTAATTGCTCTTTCCGAATCCTTCAAGGCGACAAGTTGTTCCTCCTTCCAGTTTCCGCTCCTTTCAAAGCAAACAGAATTTTCGCTAAAGTATAAAGAAAGCTAACAGAGGGACTCTTTATTGAACTTTTCTTTATGTTACGCTACCTGGAACATTTTAAGTTGCCTTATATTCTCTGGGATCGTTGAGTCGCGAAACGATCAGTTCCAATCGCAAATTCTGGCGTATTAGTCCAATACGTTTCACCAAGGAAAGTCATCTAATCCTCAAAGGACCTGATCAAGGATCCATCAAATTTTAATCGAGCATGAATCAAGGTCAGATCGCTGCAAGCCTATAAGCGACAATTATTGTACCAATATTCATCGGGAGTCAACGAACCTCAAAGAGCCAGGCCAAAGGCCCATCAAACTCTAATCGCTTCCTAATCAAGATCAACAGATTGGTCGAATGTAACACGAAGAACGTCGAAACGACTATTTCAGAGGCGAATAAATCCTATTGGCCCACTAATAAACCAAATTGCAGTCACTCGAATCTCCCGGATCCTAAGAAACGCATCAGCAATCCACTTGCAAGAGAGTATCGTCGTTGGATTTCCATTTTACCTAGAAATTCGCCGTCAGCCGTGTGAAACAAGCTCGCTTACCTGAAAGTCGAACTTCTTGAACTCCTGTTGCGTGTCGATGTTCACGTTCCTGGGCACGATGACGGGACAGGTGTCCAGCGAGACCCTCGCATCTGGAGATTCAACGTAGTCCGGCGTGATGGAGGTCAGACCTCGATCGTATCTCAGCTCCTCGTTCAGGATGCCGGCAGACGGACCTGTGGACGGCGCCTGTGCCTGGTTCACGTAGTACAGACACAAGAGCAGAGTCAAGAGAACCACGCAGGCGACGAACACGCGGCTGGAGCCGCGTCGAAGGATCTTGTACATGGCGCGAAAGCGGGATTTACTTGTGGGCGAGCGTTGCTCGACTTCGATTCACCTGGTGCCGCGATAGACGTCCGATCCCGTGTCGGTGATGCTCGAAGATCGCGCCCCGACTTTGCTGCCGTCGTCTATCGACTTCATGGGACACGTCCGCGCTGACACGATCTGCAAAGGACAAATTTTACATCTGTTTAGAGCCGGCGGATGCTTGCGATATCTAACGATATGTATTCTACGAATCTCAATTTCTCGTCCATTTTACATTCGCCAGTTGAATAAATGTCGGGGTTCAGTTTGGATTTGGCGCGGGACAGATTCAAAGTACACTGGCTGTACGTTGCAACTAGGTTAGGATTTTCACCTGGCTAAAAAGGCTTGCGAGCGTTTACGTATATACATAACGACGACACGTTTCGCGTTTCTGGGTCAGTTGCTGAATTGTTATGACGACTGCATTAGATTCGAGTTAGGTACAAGTGTGGATGTAAAAGCAGGCTCTCGCTAAGTCTGACAGATGGAGAAGCTTGTAGACTGGCGGAAAAATGTATCCAACGGTGGAATAAAGAATTTCTTTCTTACGAAAAAGTATCTCTGCAGACGTCACCCTTCACCGAACCTGATAAAATCCTTCGGCAAAGTATCGCGGAATTTATGGTCGCTGCGCGACATCGCTTTTAATCGTCGTAAACGTATTTGTCATGAGCGGTCAATAAAATCCTTGCACGGACAGATGAAACTTGCAGACGAATGAAAACTATCTCTGAACTGGAATGGAATAAAATAATAAAAAAAAAAAGGAATAAAAAAATGTCAAAATTCCCATTCGAAGTCGCAGTATCGGAACGAAGGCTGACGATTTATCGGGCACGTTCGCGCGTCGCTGTATATTATTGCTGGGAATATCGAGAGTCCAGGAGCGAGATCGAATAGTATCGGAAGAAGAGGAGGAAGGGAAAAGTAAATAGCTTCGGCTATGAATTACGAGGGCATATACAGAGAGAAAGAGGGGGCCACGGGGTTGATTAAACGTCCGCGAAAATTATGACTGACTGTTTCGACTGTCCGCGAAATTGGCCGGCTCTAGCGATCGATACGCGTTCTCGCATCGATGACGAACGCGAGCCGAATTCTCCGCACGAACTGTTTCGATCTCTCCGACGAAACGGCCACCGATTTTCTTCTAGTTCATCGGATAAATCCCATCCACCGTTTTAGAGAAATTTTAAGTCCTCTATATTTATGTACATTAGTCCGATACTCTTTTAGATTTTATTCAGATCCCTTCGTGCTTTACCATCTTTCTTTTTTTCGATCATCGTTTCTGCCGTCACGTCGATCGTCGGAATTCGTGACGCCGCAAATGAAACCGACAGAAACGAAATTCAAAACGTACGATGTCGTGATCCTCGCAGTCGCGTAAAAGCAAAGACGGCGAACAATTTCGATGACCGTAATATTTGAAGAGTTGTTGGAGCCAAGAAGTTTCTAGTCTGATTACAGAGCTGGCAAAAATTTGAGGAGCGCGCGTGACGGCGGATTGAAATCACGAAGAAAGGAGGAACGAGGCGGAGGAAGGGGCGATCCAATTCCAGCGAGAACAATAAATACGACCTGGTGAACCAGAGACACGGTTTCCCAGAAACCTTCTGTCTCCCGACGTAAGGTCGGTTCGCACGCGATAATCGATCCAACCTGTCACCGCGACTCCGTTCGTTCCGAATATCCACTCTGTTCCAACTCTGGTCGAACTTGCCACGAAACACAAGTATCTACTTTCGTAGCAACATATGGTTTCGTTTCATCTACTTTTCATATGATGAACGATAGTTGCTTGGGAAAGAGACCAACGATTACTTCTATTTCTCGTTGATTTCGAATCTGATCTATCGGCTTGGCAACTAAGTGGTTGCGGATTTTGTCATTAGGTGGTATTGACAAAAGCCGCAATCATTTAGTTGCCAAGCCAATAAATCCAGCTTAGCCCAAGGAAACTAAATGACCGTGATTTTTAGTGCAACTCAAGTCAGCAAGTAAGTTGGACTGGAGACCAAATTGTAGAAGAAAGAAGGAAGAGAGAAACGGAAGAGAGGAGGAAAAGGATAAGGGAATGCAAATACAACAGGTACTATAGGAACATGACCAAAGATGAGATGCCAAAGTACTTGGAAGGGAGGATGAAGTGGAAGGACAGAAAAATCATAGCCAGATTCAGGTGTGCAATCGAGACCAAAGCGAAAGAACATTGGAAAGAGGAGGAAGAAAGAAGGTGCAGATTATGTGGAAGGAAAGAAGAGGACCTGAGACATGTGCTAAAAGAATGTGAAATAACAGGAGGAGCAAAGGAAATGGAAAAAATATTGAATGGGACTGGGGAAGGACTAATGAACCTGAGAGCGATAATAGAGAAAAAAAGGGTAAAGGCAATGCAAGAAGGGGTGGAATGACAGGAAGGTAGCACAGCAAGGAGGCAAAAAGACCAAAGTGGCAATAGTGTGTAGGCTTAAGTTGCAATAATTTGTATTGCATAAGTTGAAATAGATCATAAGCATTAGTTTTAGATTAGAGGTAAGAATGTGATTAGTGCAATAAGGGGCTGTAAAGAAAGCTGAAAGTTCGTCCAAAGCCGAGAGGCACGGACTAAATAAATAAATAATAATAGTACAACTCAAGTCCAGTTTACAAGCAACTGCATCTACGAACCCAATAAGTTACGATCTTTAGCGTAAGTTGAACGCGATTTGAAGCTGAACCGTAGAATACGATTGCACTGTTGGAAGGAGTTCTATTAATTCTTTATTTCTGGCTATAGCAATTGCACGTGCATTTCGGAGTCTCTGTGTTTCCTATGGAGGCGCATGAAAATCCGCAGTCTAATTATCATCGTGGTTCAACCAGCAGCACGTAAAGTTCAATTTGAAGGAATTAGCCTTATGCACGAAGCGACGATTACCACGAACAGCTTACCTTGCCTTGAAAAATCCCCTCGCTCTCCAACCACGGATCAACGAACGCACGACCTTCGATTTCGATTCTCTTTGTTGGAGAGGGGTTAGGTTTGGAGCGAGATGGTCAGCCGGCAGAGGGGCGGAAAAATAGGGGTTGGCGCGACGAGTGGCCGATTCAAGCTGCCGTCCCTTTTGTTCGACAAGCAGACGTGTCGAGGGTGCTCTATCGCGATTCACTCGATGCGCTCGACGAAACCGTCGCGAGGACGCGGCCTCTTCGCAACGTGTGCAGTCCGACGCCAACCCATCCAACAGGAACGCGTCGTTTCCGTAATTCGATTTACCTCGCCGTTTTCTCCGCTTTTCCTACTTTCCTTCAGATTTCGCCCCGACTGTTTTTGTTCTTCGAACAGTGCAGGCTGTTTTCGGCGCCTGGATCTTCCTCCGCCCGTCTGAAGGTTCAAAGAGGACAGTTTACGTTAGCTTTGTGGGTCGTTTGTGGGTACACATGCTGAACAATCTGTGGCAGAGATGTCTCCCAACGCGCGTTCGCGGCAATAACTTTGTCGGTCGTCTTGGATTCATATTTTTGTGGGTCATTCGTGGGTACAACTTTGTGGGTCATTTGTGGGTACAACTTTGTGGGCCATTTGTGGGTACAACTTTGTGGGCCATTTTGTGGGTACAACTTTGTGGGCCATTTTTGTGGGTACAACTTTGTTGATCATTTGTGGGTACAACTTTGTGGGATATCTGTGGGTTCATATACTTTGTCCCGAAATTTACGCAGCACTAAATATGAGACACGTTTTATCGGCAGGCCTTTGCGTGTACGTTTTCGTGAAGTACGTTTGTGGGTCAAAGTCGATTCGCGTTTTACGAGACACACGTACTTGGCGTTCGATTTTTATCAATCGTTGCACGTGTCCAACGACTGAAACGACTGAAGCCATTATGAAACGAGGAAACGTCATTAACAGCAGAAAATGGACATTTCTTAAAAAAAAAAAAAAAAAAAAAAAAAAAAAAAAAAAAATAGAGCGACGGCGATAGGAAAGAGCTACGAGCTCGCTGGCAATTATCGTATGCTAATAAACGTCGAAAAGGATCGACTTATCGGCAGCGAAGAGAATCGTTTAGAGGCGAAACGACTGCAACGTAACGCCAACAATCGATGCCCGTGACGGGATTTTTTGCACGCGGAAAATCTCCGTATTGCTATTCGATTTATCGCGAAACCGCTGGTTTTATCGAACAATACCAATTACTCGTATGTTAATAACGACCGGCGTATATCGAATCCTGCCTGCCCCTCCCCGCCCCAGGCTTCCATTCTCCGCGACGATTCCATAAACAACAGCGGCGTGTGCGCATTTGAATTTTAAAAATAGGCTGATCGCGAGCTCGGACGCGAATCGATTCATTGGCCTCGAATATTTCGGTTCGATTGTTTGTTTGCGATGAACAGGATTGCATCCGTCCCAAGTGGAAATTCGAATTAAAAAATGAGGAGTATTCTGTTTTTCTTTTTGTACTCGCAATATACTTTTTGGTTGAAAAAGAAAAGAAAGAGAAATACGTAGAGAGAGGTAGATGATTTCTGTGGCGGATCTCACGCTGATTTAATTTGAAGATTTTATCTTGATATTTCCCTTTCAATCTCGGGCTGCTGCTCTTTTAATTTTTGATTCGTATCGGCCTCCTGCGTTTACCTTATTTCCGACAGGATGTAATCTAACTAGGAAATGTACGATTAACGATTTGATTTGCCACTGTGTTATCGCAGTTGCGTACAGCGGAATATTATGACACGATAAAATTGATTTTTAGACGGCGACGCGGAATTACGAGATCGACATCTGTTAATGTCAAACTGTCATAACGCGGCTTTGTTACGTGAAAATCATGATGGCCAGTTCGTGCGGTTTCCAAGTCGCGGATCAAGTAAAGCAAATAGCCCTGTGCATCGAACACAGCAAACAGAGAAATCTGAATTTTGATGAAATTACGTATAACTTTAATTTCTCAACGAAGGATACCGACTTATTGTTAACATTTCTCTCTTTTAAGACTGTAGATTCTTCCGAACGCTGAACTTTCTAATCGTCGATTTGCCGTCGGTTTTGCACGTTCGATAAAAATCTACAAATTCGTAGAATCTTTCGGAATTTTGATTTGCATACAACCTCTTGAAATTTGTATCTGAAATTGGATGTTTGCCATTATTTGACGAGCGACGGAACGCAAATATCGCGCGTTTGATTTTCAAGGAAAAAGAGTTTTAAAACGCGGAACGAACCGCAAAAGCGAAAGAGTTAAATCGAGGAGAACAGCTGATTCAGTGGAATCGTTCGGTCGCGTCGCTCATCCGACTCGCGTCGCGCGCGTTACGCAACACAAGTTTCCTGGAAACGAGAGTTTCCTCAACGGAGATATCCAACGATCGGTGGACCGCAACCGGCCATCGGAATCTGCGATAACTTGCTGATATACCGTTGGGACAGCTCTTCCTGTCCGCGCCTTACATTTTCCACGTCTTCAACGTTCTCGCGCCCTCGCGAAATTTTAGTATTCTACGATTGCAAATAATTTGTCAACAAACTCGTACAATGACCACCTAATGACAAAATCTGCAATCACTTAGTTGCCAACCCAATATAAAACAAAATATACTGTGCATCTATCGTTTCTTTATAAAACGGAAGAAACTTTTGGAACCACCTAGTATATACATATCACTATAACATATCCTAATTTTATGAGAAAATAACAGTGCAACAATGTTTCTTCCATTGCAACAGAATGTACGTAATACAATGAAATAATATAAAACAAAAGATACTGTGCTTCTATTGTTTCCTCATAAAACGGAAGGAACTTTTGGAACCACCTAGTATATACATATCACTATAACATATCCTAATTTTATGAGAAAATAACAGTGCAACAATGTTTCTTCCATTACAACAGAATGTACGTAATACAATGAAATAATATAAAACAAAATATACTGTGCATCTATTGCTTCTTTATAAAACGGAAGAAACTTTTGGAACCACCTAGTATATACATATCACTATAACATATCCTAATTTTATGAGAAAATAACAGTGCAACAATGTTTCTTCCATTACAACAGAATGTACGTAATACAATGAAATAATATAAAACAAAATATACTGTGCATCTATTGCTTCTTTATAAAACGGAAGAAACTTTTGGAACCACCTAGTGTATACATATCACTATAACATATCCTAATTTTATGAGAAAATAACAGTGCAACAATGTTTCTTCTATTGCAACAGAATGTACGTAATACAATGAAATAATATAAAACAAAGGATACTGTGCTTCTATTGTTTCCTCATAAAACGGAAGGAACTTTTGGAACCACCTAGTATATACATATCACTATAACATATCCTAATTTTATGAGAAAATAACAGTGCAACAATGTTTCTTCTATTGCAACAGAATGTACATGATCCAATGAAATAATATTGGATTGGCAACTAAGTGATTGCGGATTTTGTAATTACCACCTAATGGGAAAATCCGCAATCACTTAGTTGCCAAGCCGATATTACTCTTGCTATTATTAGATACAGTCTGAACAATAGAAATTTTTGCAATTGAAATTGTTACGAGTTAGGAGGAATAATAAATTGTGTCGCCTGTAAGGGAACGTTTGAAATTGTGCGAAAGTGTGTGAATATAAAATTGTAAAACTATAGGAACAAGCAGCAAGAGACAGCTCGTAATTTGTCAGTTACTCGATATGTGGTTACGCGAGAGTATTTTACTTTCGTTTACGATACCATTTTCTTACGCTGCTTGGTATCTCTCAAACCAGCGCAATTTCGCGTCAGCGGCTACGAATACATTACCACGTTGCCGCAGAAACCGCCAAGAATCTATCATCCGTTGCACGAAGAATATCCGGCACCTCGAACCAACAAAACCGCCGACAACCCTCGCTCTACTTACAAACAATATTCTATTAGCCATTTGAAAAACACGCTTATTACTCGCTTCAAACCTTAAACCTTCTCCAACTTGCTCGTTCAAACTTCACGCGACTGTCACGCCAACGAAATCGAACCGATTCAAAGGACAAAATGACAATTTCCATGCGACGAATAGTTGCGCTATCGTCTCATCTTCCCACCAAATCTCTTCAAACCTGTTTGCCCAAACCTCGTAAAACCTTGTCAAACCTCAACGATGCAAACGTACAGACATAAACGAACGAGTAGGAGAGCCGGAGGAACGCGACGCTACGGTTGTGCAATTACAGAAACGTGCTTACCACTTGGAAAATGACTCGTCTAGCTAAGAGGCCATCAAACGTAGTGCAACTTGGTTGTCCAAACTGCACAGAAGCGTTTCAACGCTGCGAGCACGGAAACTCCGAGCAACCGGGCAACTCGAACAACAACTGCGAGAACGCAACAGAAGTGAACGAGTGTTGGGAAAAACAGCGACACGCGATAACTTTGTGGCGTTTCTGTTCGCGCCAACTGGCCAGCCGGCCCCGAAGAACGGCTACCGGAAGCGACGCGTTTACTCGCGAGCACGCGGCAGCCGGAAGCTCGGACGCGTGCGGAAGGGACGGAAGGGAACGTTCGCGAGCGAGTACCACGCCGTACTGAACGTTCGCCACGGGTGGAATAGTTTTGACACGCCGGCGGCTACGTCCGCTTCTCCGGCGACGCGACACCGTTCACCGCGCATGTGCCGATATAATCCACGCTTCTACGCGCTGCATACGCGCGACCCACACACGTGCAAACGTCCGAGTGAACGTACGGAGTGGCGAAGGGGTTGGTCTCGCTTGGCCCGAGGGTGTTTTGACTCGCGAGCGCCGCTCGTCCGCTCGACCCCGCTTCCTTTTACGGATCTAAGGGGATGACGGTACACGCACAGGGTGTCTGTCGTGATCCGTGCGGTGATCGATGAACAAGTGGCGAGGGAAGGGTGCAGGATTCTTCGACGGAAGCTTCGTTGTCTCGCAAGTTCCAGCTATCCGTGGAATGCAGCGTATACAGAGTTTGGATGTTTTTGTACGATGCGAGGGAGAAAGGCGAAGATTTGTAAGTGCAGGGGTAGTGGGTTGCCTGATGGATCGAAGCGGACTCGGCTAATGAAAGGCTGATGCTTTTTTGGTGTAGTACTAGGGGCGAAAAAAGAGTGGAAAGTCTAGGATTCTTGGAGGCGAGTGGTGCTTGCAGCGTTGCCGTTTGGCATCCCTGGAATGGATCTTTCAGAGTTACGCTGCTTTCGTAAGGTACGAGCAGGAAAATAGAAGATTCGGAAAAATGAAAGTTAGAAGGAGCATATCGTGAATCGAGTTGGTCTCGCCAGTGAAAGGCAGACGTAGTATCCTTAGTGTACAACTGATGAGAAAAGACATCCAGGTATGTACATTGGAATGTACATTGACTGTTTTTAAATAAAAATAAAGATGGTTAAGGTGAGTATATTATGAATTCTACTAGACTCAAGGAAAATGATATAGTTGTTTTGACGTACCATTAATGGGAAAAGAATGAATATTTTAGGATTCTTCGATAACATAGTTGTCTGAAGAGATCCGATATAGTATCCATGAAATGTACATTGACTGTTTTTGAATAAAAATAAAGATGGTTAAGGTGAGTATATTATGAATTCTACTAGACTCAAGGAAAATGATATAGTTGTTTTGACGTACCATTAATGGGAAAAGAATGAATATTTTAGAATTCTTGGATAGAATAGTTGTCTGAAGAGATCCAATATGGTATCCATAGAATGTAAGTTGATCGCTTTTTAATAACAATAAAGATAGTTAAAGTGAGTATATTATGAATTCTATTTGACTCAAGGAAAATGATTTTATGATGATGATGTTTTAACGTACGAGTAATAAAGAGTTTAGAATTCTTGGATAGCATAGTTGTCTGAAAAGATCCAATATAGTATCCATAGAGCGTAAGTTGATCGTTTTTGAATAAAAATAAGATTAAACTGACTATTTTGTGAATCTAACTGGACTCGCAAATGAAAGGCTAACATAGTTAGTTACATTAACGTACAAATGACAAGAAAAGAAGAAGAAGCTTGGAATTCTTGGATAGAATAGTAGTCTGAAGAGATCTAATATGGTATCCATGGAACGTACATTGATTGTCGAAGGGCTTATTTTTGTATACCGTAAGGGAAGGTACAGAACAGGAGTGGCTAAAGTATGCTTGATACAAAGACTCTCTGTCGAATTGAAAGGCTGACAAAAACTGATTCGACAGTTCGAGGCTGAAGCATCAAAGTTGGAATCAATCGTAGCGGGAAGAGTGTACTCCTTTCGCTAGGGCAACGTTTTGCTACTCATCTTCTCGTCTCTGGGCGGTACTCTTCGTCTCGATGAACATCGAAGTAAAATATCGACGATAAGGAATCCCAGCAACTTGCTTCAAAGGTTCTCGAACGAGAGAACGGTTGTTGAAGCGAATCAACAAGTTATTCGTAACGCAGTTTTGTTCGCTTGGTGCGCAGAACTTTAGTCGTTCTCACGACCGATCGATCGGAATTTATCATCGCACTGAGAAAGAGAGGTTTGCCCGGAACAGCGAGCTAGTGTTAACTAATACAAGTTGGCGATAGCGTTCTCGGTCTGCAAGTTCTAACGCTCGTGTTAACCTTTCAATCAACGTAATTGCCATTCGATGAAGTTTCAGCACCGGCTAACAGTATCCACGCCTTTGCTATATGAATTTCTTCGAAAATCGAAACGCTGGAAAATGGAAATGCGAATATCTGGTGACAGACACGGCAGGCGATACTGGAACGGCGGAATGATATCGAATAGGAGAATGTTACATCGATAGAATGAAAGATAGTACTATAATGGTAGCGTATACATATGGTAGAATATAGAGGATAGAAATGCTAGAATAATAGTACAATAGAGAACAGTAGAATAGAATGTCATAGGGTGGGGCGCAATAGACGATACGTGAATACAATTGTGCCGCTGTAATTCGACCAAGCAAAGAGAAAACGATGGAAAAGATCTACCTGGTAGCACATCCATCCACGAAGCTATCCGTGCTAGCCTTCGATCGTATCTCTTAACAGCTGGAACGCTCGTAGACCAGGTCAGACCACGCGCACTTTGCAACGAAATTAAGGAATCGTTGGTTCATAGTGGAAAAAATTGTCCATCTCTGAATCGCCGTAGCTTAGCTCGAGGAAGAGATCATACGATAGCCTGTACGAGACCGTTTTATATGACCAAGCTTCTACTGTCTTCTCGCTGCTGAATCAAATTTGCTCCAGGAAGCTTTTATACTGCATAGCGACAGGATGTACATGACTTTTGTCCTCGAAATTTTTCACAAATTCCAACGACTCTACCGACTTTCACACGCTCTTTTCGTCTTCTGACTCGCGACCAATTCAAAAACAGGCGTGTCATCTTGCGAGGAAGAATAGTTGGGATCAAACAGGTGGACAGTTTCGGCGGCTAAGGAAAATTCCTGTGCCCCGTGTTATCGTGTGTGCGACAGGAGCTCGAGGCTGTGGATACTCAGCAACCGGTTGAATCTTCGTTCTTCGCTCTACCGATGTTTTCGATCGCGACTAGCATTTGTCCGAAAGCTGTGCACGTTCCACGTGTCGCATCATTTTCGACAGTCGCGTGGTTTCCTTGAAATGCGACGCCAGACGCGAAGAAAAGAAGAAGAAGGATGGAGCGAGATAGGGTTGGGTGGGAAATAGCATTACCGCGTAATTGCATGCTGGATGTTTATGCGAGGAATTACATCGGCGTGGAATCCGCTGCTTCGCGACGTTATTACTCGATTTACGTCGATATTGCTCTCAGCGAACCGCGATGGAACTGTCGCCAGCCATTACCGAACGATACCCCCTCCCCTCCGCAAACTTGTCATTATTTCGCAGGATAATGGAACGCCTGCTGTTTGGATTAATCTGACCGCGTTGCCGTTTTAGCCTCGTCGAGAAACCACGTTCCTTTCTCGCTCTTTTATCCGCCAGTCCGATTAGAGGCGCGACCGTGGTCCCAGGATTCTCAGCTTCCTGCGACTCGGTGACCTAATGGCGAGGTCTGAGAGCCGGCGTTAAGGTCTCAGAACTGTTGGTGGAATCGTCTGCTCGTAAAAGTGGGAACCCGTAAGTGAAGTTTTCTTCTCTTTCCGAAATCTTCAATATTCTTGGCAGGACACTCACGAGGCGGTCCGCTTACGATGCTGGGAAATTACGTTTCGCAATTATGCGAAAGCCGTTAGATTGGAACAAGTTTGATCTTTTTTTTCATTTCTTCTTCTTTTTTTTGGAGAAGAGGATTTCATTCGGAACTTTGTGGTTCGGGTGCAGCTGAAGTTTGATCATCTCTCGGCCATCCGCAAGAATGCGAGGTCCTCAGACAGCGTGCAGACGCGTGGGTTATATGGCAGCGCGTCGGGACTGGAATTTCAGTTGCAACGCAAATTTCAATTTTCAATTTCTTTTTTCAATTCGCGTTCGAACGTTTCACGTTCACCGGCCGATTAACCGGCCGTCAAACGTGGCAGGATTCGGCCAATTTCAGACACCGAGAAGCCTCACTCTCAGCAGTAGATGGCGGTGAGTAGAATCCTGGCTAACTTTACCAACGCCTTCTCCTTGCGCAACTCTTCCGAGACCGTCGAGCATCGGGCGTAAACAAAGCCACAGAAGGGCCACATCGATGTTTAATTCAATGGACTTTAGGCGTACTTGACCACGTCGGTTAACTTTAATGGAATTCTCCTTGGACTTGCTGGAAACCCAGTCCTGGACAGCCCACGAACTATCGATTGCTCGTCGTTATTCATTAAAACGCGACGAGAATAGCGACAGTTCGTGCCGCAAGGTCAACAATCAATGCAGCGATCCAGTCGTTTATAAAGCCAATCCGCAATCTTCTGCGTTAGGCTAACTTCGAGCGATTTGCGAAACTCGATGAGTCCGCGTGCTCCTCGTTTTCGTGCCAATTTTCGACGTGATTTTCTGCTTGCGACGCGGCGGTAATCGCCGGCACATTCGGCTGATTCTACGTAAAACGGCGAGAGAAAAATTTCCTACAACATGTTTTCAGCCGGGAAAAGGAAAATCGACTTGAAAGGTTTGACGAGTATTTTTGAAAATTTGAAATTTGGCTAATCGCCGACTGAACAGGAGTTAAATTATCGACACGGGGTTTAAGCTACGTTTGAAAACAAGCGAACAATATAGAATGCAATTTTCCCATAAGGTGGTTCATTTTCCAGCAAAGAATAATCTTGGAAATGCATCGGGCGTGTGTTTGGGGCGCGTAATTAAACGCGTTTAAAATTTATTTCCTTGTAAACGCGGCCTTAAATCGGAGAAATTTCATTTCGCCTCTTCTTCTCACTTATTCTCACGCGCGCAATAATCTCCTGTTGATTGTTTGCACGTAGCTGGCCGGCGCTTGGCCGAGTTAAAGCACATATCCGACGAATCTTCAAACTCGATTTTCTCAGAAACCAAGCGTCCAATGAAAAAATTTTATTCTACATTTTCCACTCATTTCTTGACGTACTTTTGACTTGTGTCGCTTTCTGCTCGATTCTGCTACGGCTACCACCCCCACCCTGTGCGATCCGATATCGTCAAATACGAACAAATTAGAAGCAGAATGTAAATAAACGGTACATCTTGCGCACAGTTGTAACGTAACACGGTGACGCTTCTGACACAATGATTTTACGTGACGTTGGCAAATATCGCAGCGAGTCAACATAACCTTGGGTCTACCCGTCACGGTCGTACGAGAGTTGAAGCATTCTTCAACCCTTTGCACTGTGAATTTTATTTCAATTTCGTTACCAGTAGCTCCCAACGCTTTTAAGTGTTTTGTTTGAAATTTACTTTAACTAAAAAATAAGACAATTTAAATAAATAAAGGAAGAAAGAAATTCGCTTAAATACCAATTTTATTCGCACTATTGTTGTATTTTCTAATTTTCAAGTATATGATATATCTTGAAACAATTTCCAGGATGCAATCCTGCTTTTCTTTCGCGCACTTTCTTTTTCACAAAAAAGGTGGACATGAAAGAATGTCGAGTGGGACTCGATAAAGGAGCTGCTGAGATAAAAACTGATGTCGAGCCACACTCGACATACGAGTGCAAAGGGTTAAAGCTTCTTCTGAGTTCGCCTTGGACCGGGGTCAGTGGGGCACGGTTGACTTTAACGTTAAATCGCAGCTAAGAGAAGGATATTTCAGAGGCGCGCAGGCAGCCGAATTCAATTACGTGCACGATGAAACTGTGTTTTTCATGTCTGGGGTTCCGGGCGCGGAACCACGTCACGTCCACTTCGTTTAGGCGAGAAAAAGAGAGTTGGCGAAATTCGCGTTTCAACAAAGAAGCGAAGGGCAGGAGGGTGGCGAGTGGGTGCGAGGATTTTTCACGTCGGACGCCGGATATTAGCTACGTAGACGACGCCGTGAATGCAGAGGAGCCCGGCGTGGATGTTGGTGCCAGCGTGGAAAAAATGTTTCATCGCAAACACCGCGGCCGACTTCAAACGGTTTGCGCTGCTCCGAAACGTTCGACTGGTCGCGCGACTGAAAAGCAAATCAGCCGCGGCCCCTTCCACGCTCGGCCCATGTACCGGGTGTGCTTTGCGTCGATTCCACGAAACTGCGGCTTAACACTAGAACTACCGATAGTTGACACAAAGCTATTTCTACCAAAATCAGTCAAAATGACTGGTTTAAAAAAATACGTAATAATAGAATATTTGTATATTTATTTATTTATTACTATCTTACGGAAGCAATTCCATGTTATGTAGCACATTTTTACTATTGTTAATCCATCTGGGATCCCTGAACGAGGGTTGACACATTTATAAAATTCTAGAACCAGTCATTTTCACTGCTGTGCTATTTCTAGCGATCCAGCGATCGATCCGGAATTTTCCTGATAACTGACATCGTCGTATCGAATGATACGCGGTAAAAATTTGAAAAACGTGTGGCAAGATGTAGAACACGAGGAAACTGGTTAATTGAGGTTCGATAAACAGATTGCAGCATCCTTTTACACTTGGACAAGTACCAGTCATTTTCACTGCTATTGGTATAAGTAACCTTGATACAAAATTATTTTCAGTTTGAATACATAAAAAACAAAATAAAATTCGTTCTATTATTCTTTTAGTTATCGTTGCGAAAGTCATTAGACCATCGCGGAAAAGAATATAACACGAAGTGGGAATTTTAAAATAAAATTGTAAAACCAGTCCATTTGACTGGTGTGGTAGTTCTAGTGTTAATCGAGACGGAAGCAAACGATCGTGCAATTACTGTCGAAAATCCATTTGATTCGCGCGTCCCTGTAGAAACGTGGGTAATTTTCATGCTAACATTCGCCAAGTGCTGCGATTCTGGTCCGACCGAGTGCGAATTCTTTCAGAAACAACACTGTCCACTTCCAAAAAACAGGATGGAATCTCGTTTCGTTCGCGTGCGAGCGAAAGGTGGAAGGTGAGGTAGCAAAGCTTTGCGACGGTAGCGAGCAAAGAAAATAGAAAAGGAAGGAGCGGGCGATTAAAACTGCGCGCGTCGTGAATAATAAATAGACACGGTGTATGCAGCAGCGTCGACAGACGTCTCAAAGAGACCGTCAGCAGCAGACCTCCGCGCGTCGCCTAATAAATTCATTCTGAATTTCGTGCATCGGCGTATTGCCACTTACTCCGTTCGTTGCGGAGCCACGATGCTTTTAGAATCCCCCGGTTCCGCCCCCCACCCCATTCGCGCAGCCTCTCGCCGTGAATCAAATTAGCCAGCCGATTCTAATTACGAGTTTACGGACTTTACCTCGCGCGGCTGAATTTCAAAGTCGCTCTTACCACTGTGCACCCTTTTCGTTGCATTTCTCGGCTGTTCCCAGCGCCAACAATCCATCGTTTCGCCTACGATTCGTTCGCTCACGAAGCCAGAAACATCGTAGAAATTTGCAACTCTGCGAGTCTGCGAGCCGCCATCCTGATTTTCAGACTGATGATATTTACTACGCGTAAGACGAAGACACGCGAAAAGTATGTCAAATATCGGAGACACCGTGCCCATGATGTGTATTACGTCGAGAAGCCTCGTCTAAACAGCCGGCAGGCAGCTTCAGCTTTAAGAAACAATCTACGATGTCGGAAATCTTCCAGGGACTTCAATCTCGGCTGAAGCTAAGCTGGATAACGCCCGATAGAGATGGCTACGAAGATAATAGAACGAAAAGAAGATATGAAAAATAAGGCACGAGAAGTCTGTGGAAATTCTAGCCTGAAGATAACATTCGACGTAGCCAATTTGAAGTCCGTTTAACGAAATGCAAAAGCCATAACCGAGAAATCAACAGCTTCCAGTTTGCCGGAGAAATCGTGTCCCGGACCTGGCTTCGACTTTATGGAAACTGTCGATTGGAGCTGCCATGTGGAGCAAAAAAAAAAAAAAAAAATTAGCTCAAATAGATGTTGCGTCCGTCAATTATCAAAGATCGATAAATGCAACCGCGAAAATGATCCAAGAAGATCGAAGATTCGAAAAGCGAAGAGCCTAAATCAAAGTCGTATCAAACTCCGATACAGTCGATTATGAAAATAGCGCAACGAAATTGCAGACAGTCGTATCATCGATCCACTTGGAAACTACCACGAAAGTCGCAGCAATCGATGTAAAATCGCTGTCAATGGGCAGTTTCGTCAGCGACGCTCGTCTAACTCCCAGCGCGCAACGTCCCAGCCGATTCTCGGAAACTAACGGCTGGCTGAGCCATACGGCGTGCCCCGGTCCAAGACGCCAGCCGCTATCGTTCGAATAATCCCGATAGCGTGCGAGGGAAGGCAGCTATCAAACTTGCCCATGGAGTTTGCCGGATGCAAGACCAAGGCCCGTGAACGAGACACTTGAGAGTTCGACAACAGACATTCCGTGAGCGTATGGTGCTTTACGAGGATCCTGGTTAGGGCACGGACAAAGGAGAACACGGTACGAGCGGCTGGCAAGAGGAACTCGCTTGGATCTTCGCATAATTCGCTGGCGAGAAACGAACGAGGATGGCTCGGTGACGCCGGATGGACACGACCGCAGGAAACTTCGCATAAATCTGCGACTCGACCGTGTTTCTACCTAAACTCCTGCGAGTCGGACCTGTGGTTTATGTCTCTCGAGGGTTACACTGATTTTTAAAGGCTACTTTCGACCAGGGGTTCAGCTTTTCACTTGGCGAAAACTTTAGCGAAAGAGTTTTTGCGAGTATCTACAGTTATGGCACTGAGTGAGTAAAACAGCTGGGAATTAAATTTTCAACAACGTCGACGAAGATAGGATAAGTCGACCGACAAGCCCAACCTCAGGACACCTGCTTTTTCTTCTAACTTGATCTTCACGGACTCGCGAATTTTGGCCAGATTTTAATTCTTTCAACGTGACCAATTTGGCAGAATAAAGAGCTCGAAAGTGGCCAGTTTCTTGTAACAATTAGTTACAGGCAGCGATGTATCGTCGTACCGTTTAAACGTAGCCAATTTGGTACTCGATGAATTTTTTCGAAGCTGGCCGACCTACGAACAAATGACCTTGAAACAACGAGAATTCTTGGATTCTATAGGATATACAACGCGATCGAGCTACGGGCCTTTAAATGATCTCGGTCTTCCGTTCTATAGCGATAATTTTACGTTCGATAACTGCGCAAAAATCGGGACTCGAGATTTCCACCGATGCGGATATAAAAACAACTCTGTTCCTGGAAATTGAAATTTGAGACGCGTCGAACGTAGAGAGGAAGAACGCGAGTGACAAGGAAAGACGACTGAGAGTGGAAGCGTTCGGCAGAGTTTAAAGGTTCGCGATAAGCTGGGACCTTTAACTCGAAAACGAAGATACTTTATCTCTGCATCGCGATCAATGAAACTTTCGCCAACGTGTTTGTTACGTTCTTCTGATTAAAACAACACCAAACACGACATAATTCCCAGCATGTTCGCTCACTCGATAAACGATAATTAAATAAATAGGAAAAGTTAAATATCATTGAAATTACATCGTGTTTGGTCCCATTGTGATCAGCGAGCCGTCGCAAATACGTCAACAGCAAAATTTTAACAAAAGTCAGGAATAACAAAGTTTCGCTCCCGAATTGGTAACTCGATACCACGTCTCAGCGATATCTGACGTCGGATCGTGTTACGTTATTCGATCGCGGTGGGCCATCGAGTTTCGCGTTGTATCGGGCGAACTTGCCCTCGGCAACGGGAACGACGACCGTGCAATTATCCAGAGGATCTTTTCGCGCGATTATCGAATGTTTCCTGTGTCGAAGTTTTTCTCCCGCACCGCTGTAGCACGCCGGCAACATGCTACGGATCGATGTAATGTTCGAAAAACAGGAATCGAGTTACATAAATGTTTGTGACACCCGGTATGCAGACCAAGTGGCAGACTACCGACAGCGTATACTTCGTAAGCATGCAGGAAGTCCTTGTTGTCTTCGTTATACAGTGATTGCGGCCTGCCCCGCTTCTCCCTCCGGAGTTCTTCACGTTTCTCTGTCTGTGGCCGAGCCATAATTTCTTTATGACCGAGGAACACTGGTCCTCCGTTTGCGTTTCACGCTTCACACCGCAAATATTTTCCACGTAATTAACACTTACATCCAGCCATGCTGAACACCTTGTTGTCCAAAGATCACGATCACTAGAAAGGGATAAAAAATGCCCGCTTTTCTTCAACGTGCCGACACATGTTTATATCCAAACGATAGGCAAAGATATCACGTTTTCACATCGACGTCTCGACGATAGAAGAATCTGTTGCGGAATATCGCGGTAATTTCGTGGTAAGAAGTTGGCAGTATCGATGGGCACATGTTGCGTCCGCAGATTGCGTTTTAATCGATAAAAAAGATTCCGACTACATAAAAATCTACCAGATTTCCATCCTCCGATCGGTCGATACTGTCGTTTCCACGTTTCCTTTGTTCGGTAAGAGCCGAGAGTGTTGAGAAGCGAAAATTAACCGAAAAAAGGTCTCGTTGAGAGACACAGCAGCGTAGAAATATTTGTTGCATAGATGGCGCGAGAGAAGAGAACACCACGTGCGTCTGGTGAAAGGGTAAAACAACGGTAGGATAGCAATTAACGAGAAACGAGACTTCGACGAGGCTTTCTTGCGGCGAGAATCGAATCGTTAGCGAATGAAAATTACGGGCGACAAAAGAGCGACGGAATAGCTGCAACGACAATCCGGAAACATCGATTAAAATTCTCGACGCCGCAACGCGATCGACGCTCCCATTGTACTCTCCTCTCTCTCTTTCTCTTTCATTCTCTCTTCACCCGTTTCCTCTATCCAGTTGCATTTTTCCCCCTCTTTTTCCGTGGTAATGTTAACGTCGAGCCGTTCTAGTCACGGTTTTTCTCGGTGTCCATTAACGTTTCAATTACCAACGTCGCGCACACCTGTTTTTACTCTTTACAGTTCCCTCGATCGTCGACTTATTTCTTCCTCTTTCCAGTTTCCCCGCTTCGTCACGCTTCTCTTCCAGTAATTCCGTTAAATGTTATCGATTCCCGCGAGTTCCGTCGCTTGTTTGTTTTCGGCTTCTCCATAGATGTGCTTTTTTCTCTCTCGCTGGCAACGATCCGTGGCCCAACGCAGCGTCCGCCGTCTTATCTGTCTTTCGACGTGACTTCTTGCAGCGCAACAAAAACTTGCAACACTCGCGTTAAAATAACATCGTGCAACTAACGGAACCGACTGTAGGTAACGCGCGGACGAAAGTTTGTCCTCGAACAGGCCACCGAAACGATCGACCAGTTTCCGATATTTACTAAAATTTCGAAATTGGTCGATCGCGTCGCCGTAAATGTGCCGAGACGAACTGTAACTTCGTTTCGGAGGTACACGATCGCGATTCACGTTATCGTCAGCTGCGAAACGCGAGGCTGGAAAAATGGAAATTGCGAGTGGAAATATGGAAACGGATGGATAAAAATGGCACCGAATCGAGTTCTATAAGACGATAAACAGGCAGAAGCTTCAACAGGCCGAGCAACGAGCAGACAGCCGACGTAGCGCGAGGTAGAAATCGGTTTACGATAAAAATTCGCTATCGAAAATACGACGGCCGGCAAAACGCATTTTTATCGAGCGAAACGCGCGCGACGAAGGGGAAAAAGGAAAGAGCGGGGAACCGGTCGAGGGAGTAATACGGCGACGGAACGAATGTATATTTTTTGGCGAGATTACTGTCGTTTTTCAGCAGCTGTCCGGACCATTCTTGCGAGTCGACAAATGGCGTGCCTGATCACCCATTGCCGCTAAAACTGTGCGTTTCGCGTCCGTTACGAGCGCGCTCGCAGCGGAACGCAGTCACGCGGACTAATGCGCGCGGCAAAATTATTTTCTACGAAATTAACACTTTGACTGTCACGTTGGTCACATACGACCCGCCACGGTTTCTCCTGTGACGCCACGGTGGTCACTGGTAACCGGAGCGTTTCAACTTCTTACAATCGTAAAAATTGAATGAAAATTCACAATTAGGGCATTTTCAATAGAACCGATAAATAGAAGATACTTTGAAATGAAAAGTGCCCCATTGAACGATTAAACATTTTTATTGGAACATCGATAAAAAAAAATGGGAAGAAATGTTGCATCTAACGGTGCACTGTGTTAAAACACTTTGAACACAAATGTGGCTCATCCATACAATCTGGACGATAGGTGGTCACCTTTTTGCTCCGATTCTTAGCAATTTTTCATCCTAACTGTTTAACATTTTTTTATAGCACTCTCTGCAAAATTTTCGTGCCAGGTACGCTTGCCCCTCTTTCCTCCGCATTTCGTGTCGCGATCTTTGTCGAATAAGTATATTCCACGGCTCTGGTGAATGGCACTGTGCAAGGTGCATCGCGAGTACCATTCTAAAATCTGACACCTTGACTTTTGTTTTTGTTGCTCGTTTATGGAGTATCATCGCGCTTGAAATTGATGTATTTAACAGCAACTCTAAAGCTAATTTTGTATACCACTCGAGGGTTCTTCCATGCGTTGTGGAATATGCTATCGTTTGATCTGATAAATCTACAGCACATTTTCCTCTCTTCTGATCTACCACTACCATTGGTTTGTCAGAAACATAATTTGTTTTACCTCTACCATTTCAGCCGAATGTTTCGTCGAAATCATAAAAATAATCGTAATACCGTTTACTAATATCCTCCACACGTTTCAACGATATATTCCGCACGTTTTGCCTACCACGAAATAACGAAAGCGAATGGTTTGTTGAAATAAACGAAGCCTTGTTACAACACGTCGCTATCAACTGTTAGCAAGGCGCCACGGTGGTCCCCGTGACCACCAATAAGATAAACGGTCCATTGGGGAAGAACGCTGTCTTACATCATCAACGTATTATTATTTTACCATTATATGCTTCGAATAATAAAAATACTGCCGTGGTGTCCTGAGCGAAACGTGTGATTTCAGCGTGGCAGTCAAAGTGTTAACGTTTCGGCGGAAAAGCGTGCTCCATCGTAAGGATATGATACGAGGTCCGGTGAAATGGCTATGAACCTGATCCGTAATTAATGGAACGTAAGCGTGCGATTTAACGTAAGTCGAGCTAACTCAAGCGTCGCTTAATCCGCACCGATAATATCTTGGTTCAGCCTAAGCAAAGTTGCTAGAACTTGCTGCTAGATGAATAGGAATCGAACGGGGATCTGAACGAATCTCTGGCTGCAACTTGCAAGCAGAGGTATTGGCTTGGCAACTAAGTGATTGCGGATTTTGTCATTAGGTGGTATTGATAAAATCCGCAATCACTTAGTTGCCAAGCCAATAACTCGATTCAAACTCAACGCGAGTTAAACCGCGGGTTTAATCGAAGTAATTCGAATTTAACAAAACTTAAGGAAAATTAGTCGCAGCTTAACTGGAGCTCCGCGTGGGTCGTCAAACAAAAGCAAGTCCGCTGCCTACCGACATGCAGCGTAACTCGATTTTCAATTTCAATTTGCAATTTTTCCCTTCGTGCGAAATAAATTTTCACCAGCGGGAGAACCTTGTTGACTCGCGTCAATTCCAACGATTTTCGCGCAGGCGTTGCTCGTTAGATTTACCTGACAATTTAGTCGTATTTCGTCTGTCGCTTTAAGAAAGAAATCAACTCTTTTGCGACTGTTCCACGCAAATGTTGCAAATAGTAAACGACAAAAGGTACCAAAAAGTGGTTGGAACAGGTACCGTGCCTGTGGTAGGTCTACAAATCCCTGCGACAAATCTTTGGAAGAAATCGTTTCGTTACGAAAAGTACGTACAATTATTTCAACAAATCACTTTCTTACGAAAATTGCATTAAAAAATGATTTTCCTCGGAACACTTTTCCGCACTGATTTATAGATCGTAAGAGAAATAAGGCACAAGTTCTACTTCAACGATCGTTTGACATCTCTGGTCGTTTACTTTTTATGGATTTACGAGCACTTACATAGAACAGGCTGGCGCGGATGGAAACAAGTTGCGCCAAAATCGGCGAGTATCGGTCAGCGCGGTGCCTTCGTAAGATTCGTCGCTTTCATCGACGAAGTGTTAGGTTGTCCGAAAAAAAAGTCCCTTTCGCTATATAAGGAAATAACAGACGCGCAATATTTTTTCTTTTATATTAGTTTATGAATTATGCACGAACATAATAATAGAAACAGAACGAAACGGATCATAGCTAATTCGATAAAATAATATAAAGCAGAAATTGTTCTTCATCTTACGAAACGAAAGAAACATTTCGGACAACCTAATACAATTTTTCACGTTTGCAGGAAAATGACACGCACGGGGAAACGACAGCAAGCTACTTGATGCGGACTGTGCGTGGACTCTACTGGGCGAAATATGCCTGGAACGCAAGAAGATGACCGCACCGAGAGGATCGTAAAAGAGAAGGTTCGCGAGATTTTCAGACGGGACTCGGACGATAATGCGACCGTAAACCGAGCGAAGAGACGAAGAAAAGTGTGGTAACCGGTTGAAAAGACGGCAGAGCGTCGATTACTCGTCGTCAGCCTGGCGATTCCAGGGTCCGCGAGGATACGCATCGTGAAAAGCTCGTTCCGGGTCTCCAGATGCCGCGTTTCTCGTTCCAGAGACGGAGAAACACTCGACTGTCCGTTCTACCAACGTCTCTCTATGGCTTTTTCAACCGATTTGCTGGATGCTCGTGCAACAGTCAGATTCAGAAGGTAAAACGAAGAAGCGCAGCCTGTGCAAAAGTCTGTGTCCGTTTGCTCGGAGGAATGGAAATTGTAATTCGCTGAAACTCGCCGCTGTAATTCGCGATAGACGAAAATTGAAAAGAAAATTGAAAAAGTAGGAAACCAGCGTGTAACTTGTAAATCACTGTCTCGCGGCGATTTCCAGATCCGATCACACCGACAGGTAAGAGACGAGGAAGGAAGACTGCGCCGAGTGCACGGCAGCGGAAAAGAATCGCCGCTGTTCGAAATACTCGACGCTGTAGCGAAACTTACGGTGGGAAAGATATTGGAGGGTGGGAAAAATATGGAGAAATCGATGGAAGAAGAAGAGGAGAGCGTAGATGTAGCAGGTTGCATGCAAGTGTACCTTGAAGAAGGACGAGATGCAGCCACAGATCGGAAGAACGAGACTGGAAGATGGGCTTGACACTACAGGCACACGGGCGACGAACGAGACGCAGCTCGCGAGCGAAACTGCACTCGGGTCGAAAGGCCATCGGCCAGACAACCTACCTACGAATCTGGCCAACTAACACCGAGCTACGACACCGACGTGCACAGCCAGACTGCGTTTAGTTTGTGCGTAATCGCGTCTTCTCGCCCCGTCTGTCCCGCTTGTAGCTGGCAAGCGCTCGGCTCAGCGACGCGACTACGCACACCGACAGTACGCTTAATCGAACGCTTCTTCCGACCGATGAAATATACACTCCGCATCAAATATACACTGCGTGCCGCGGAGACCCTGCCGACGCCATGCCACACACTACACCAGCCATCGAGGGGAGAGAGTTTATTAGCGAATCGTTGGAAATGAGAATAACTGTTGGAGTAATAGGTTTCTCGATCGTTCGGGTACACTGAAATCCCAGTCTAATTCGTCTAATTCTAAGCTGAGTCTGCGAGCAGCTTCTTTGAAGCTTTGGCTTCTGGTCAATAAATTTTGGGAAACCGAATGGTTAGGGGAACAGAGATTTTTCTCGGTGGCTGGCTTGAAATTTCAGCCGCACTCTAGGATGGATCAACGTGGATAAGGCGATGAGCGTTGAAAGATAAATATCGAGGAAATACGAGTTTTGATAATACGAATGATAGTTGGGTGGATCGAGTCGTGTGCCTAATTCGAAGCAGAACTTGGCATCTGGTTTAATAAGCTTTAGGAAAGGGAATAGTTAGGGGAATACAGTTTGTTGGATGGCTTGAAATTTGAGCCGCACTTTAAGATGAATCAATGTGGATAAGACGATGGCTTGAAATTTGAGCCGCACTCTAACATGGATCAATGTGGATAAGACGATGGCTTGAAATTTGAGCTGCACTCTAAGACGAATCAATGTGGATAAGACGATGGCTTGAAATTTGAGCCGCACTTTAAGATGATTCAGTGTCGATAAGGCGATGGTTTGAAGTTTGAGCCGCACTCTAAGACGAATCAATGTGGATAAGACGATGGCTTGAAATTTGAGCCGAACTCTAAGATGATTCAGTGTGGATAAGACGATGGCTTGAAATTTGAGCCGCACTCTAAGACGAATCAATGTGGACAAGACGATGGATTGAAATTTGAGCCGCACTCTAAGACGAATCAATGTGGATAAGACGATGGCTTGAAATTTAAACCGCACTCAATGTGGGTAAGGCGATAACTATTGAATTTTACGAAGGAAATAAATATCGAGGAAATACGATAATACGAATGATAGTTGGACGGATCAAAACGTGTGCCTAATTCGAAGCAGAACTTGGCATCTGGTTTAATAAGCTTTGGGAAAGGGAATGATTAGGGGAATAAAGTTAAGCCACGTTTTAAAACGAATCAATGGACAAAATTCCGATTGGTGAATTTTGAGAAAGAGATTGGTGTTTTGATCCTCGAATGGATTGGAATCTGTTCGCTCTAAATTGGATCTGTAAGTCAGTTTGGTACCTGGTCAGTAAATTTTTTGAACAAACAAGGAACAAAGATAGGGATTTGATATTTTGGTGGATTTACATAATTCTAAGGTAGAATTCTAGATCTAGCGAGAATATTTAGTCCCAATGTTTATTTATAATTTCGATTCCTTCCGAGGTATAATTCGAATCTCAGTAATAACGTTCCATCACAGTGTTTAATTCTGGGTCTAAACGATAGTTCTTAGCAGTGGGCATTTTCGCTTAGAAACAATTTCAGTTGAATGCCAAGATTCAATCTACAATACAACAACTGCACCTAATTCTACTGATACCTGATTCTAGATCTAATCCGCAGCCACGCCATATAATCAACTCTAATGATTGATTGAGTTTCGGATTAGGTTCGGTTCTACAATTTAACCCTGGTTCTGGTAAACGATAATCTGTTCTGGGTTATAGACTATACGACGTTCGACACATAGTCATCGCTGATACCTAGTCTCCATCATCAATTCTAGAATATAATGGGCGAATTTGGTGCCAAATTTGGCCCTGGTATCTAATGCTGACCCTAATGCCATACTCTGCCTAGCATCTAATTTTTGATAGATTCAATTAAGTTGAATTGCAGTAATCCTGGTCCAAACGTGTAACCTCAATCAACTCCCTAGGATATAATTTCAATTCTGCTCGCTAATTGTACATTCAATTCTAATCATCTGGTCATTGATTTTGCCTCTCGTCGTAATATTTGATTTAGGTACGTGATTTCAATATCTGGCCCGAAATTCAACAAAATGATATTTATACGAGTATACTCGTCACGGACAAATGACAATATTCTGCGTTACGACGAGCCATCGAGTGAGTAATCGAATGAGAAAATAAAACAATCATTTCCTTACAACTCAATTTTATATTATAACGGTCACATGCATTCCGTGCTCGACGAGTATACTCGTCGTCGCTTGTTCCTCGCGACACGTTTCAGGTACACACTTTTCGAAGCTTTCAGGGGTCGCAACAGCTAACTGGTTAACAGATGATCGTTATTTGAAAAGGCGAAATGAAAATAGGGATGCTGTTTGGTGTTCGAGTAGAACCGACTCGACCTAATTCCGCGCGGGAATAAATAGCCGTGTTTCGTAGACTCGATTAGGTGCTACCCCAACGGAAATAGCGTTGCCGGTGACAAAAATAACGCAGGCAGTCGACGCCTGGTCGCGTCGCGACGCTCGTTTACGCACGTTGCATGAATGACTGACTGACTGGCCAGGTGATCGTCTCGCTGTCGACCAGACGCTTGCGTAACTTGGACGCTTCGTTTCGTGTCAACGATCCTTCTCTGCCAGTATTTCATACAATTAAACGCCAGCTTTTACCTTCTACCAAATTTCTAAGCAACGACGGTAAACTATCTCCGCGGTTCGCTGCAAATTAACCAACTTGATTATTAATTTATATAATTAAATAATTTATATTAATTTACTTGTAAAGTAATTATCCTATTTCGAACTTCATCGCGAGCTACTCGAATTTAGCGTTTCGAGAAAAACAACGAATTCGAATAGATTCAACGATCTTATTAATTGCAATCAAAAATCTCTCTATTCTTTTTATTTCAGGCAAGCAATTTCTCTTACTTCCCTTAAAAAAAAAAGCAAAAAAGATTATCGAATATTATTAATTAGTCGACAGCGGAGGAGCAACCGATTTTCTAGGACAGATTATCGCGCTCGCGTATCGCAAATGCGCTATGATTCGGTTGCCTGTAACTCTCGAGGTTTCTTCGCGGTGTATCAACAGAGCAGGTTCGCGTCCAGTCGCTTGTCAACGACACGTTATATACGTGTTTTGCTTTAACGACCGAAATAACGTGAGCAAACCCTCACGTTTACGTCTCCGCCGTGTAAATTAACGTCCCACGAGCCGACAGCGTGAATGACTGACCAGCTGCTCGACTTTTCGTCGTTTGGCTGTAATATACAGAGTGTTCTGTAACAGGTGGTATACTGTGGTCGACGAAGTGGGATTCCGCGACGAAATATCGGTGGAAAATGCGGATGCGAGCCTCTCTGCGTGCCTTGACCAAAGTGTTACGATATTCGTATCATCGGTATGCGCGCTCGGTTTTCGCTGTACAGCGAACGTCGGTAACTCGGCAACCTCGAGGAACGCGGCAAGATCGGCTTCGATTGTTACGGGTGTCTCGATTTATCGAAATATTCGAGCGAAAGAGGTTTAACGTAGGAAAATTCGACGTACGGAAAAGGTTCGTACGATCAGGCGCGATCAAGTTGACCTTTTCGGGAAGCGTTGGTACTTTAGCCATGTTAAAATGTAGCTAAAATGTACCTGAAAGGCCTGAAATGTACCTAACCCGTGTACCTAAAATGCGTCGCGAATAGTAACCGAAGACGAGTATACTCGTCGTAGCACAAAAGTCTCTTGTAACGGAACGACTGTTTTATTTCTTCACCTTATCACTGCAATTTATTGCAATTGCTAAATCGCAATTTAAACAGCAAATTGCAACTATCTTTCACGCACGGCGAATATATTCGTCGTAGCACAAAATACTGTAATTTCTTGTAACGAAACGACTGTTTTATTTCTTCAACTTATCACTGCAATTTCTAACTACAGCAAATTGTAACTATCTTTTACACATGACGAATATATTCGTCATAGCACAAAATACTGTAATTTCTCGTAACGAAACGACTGTTTTATTCCTTCACCTTATCACTGCAATTTATTGCAATTGCTAAATCGCAATTTAAACAGCAAATTGCAACTATCTTTCACGCACGACGAGTATACTCGTCGTAGCACAAAATACTGTAATTTCTCGTAACGAAACGACTGTTTTATTTCTTCAACTTATCACTGCAATTTGTAACTACAGCAAATTGTAACTACTTTTTACACACGACGAATATACTCGTCGTAGCACAAAATTCTGTAATTTCTTGTAACGAAACGACTGTTTTATTCCTTCACCTTATCACTGCAATTTATTGCAATTGCTAAATCGCAATTTAAACAGCAAATTGCAACTACTTTTTACGCACGACGAGTATACTCGTCGTAGCACAAAATACTGTAATTTCTCGTAACGAAACGACTGTTTTATTTCTTCAACTTATCACTGCAATTTGTAACTACCTTTTATGCACGACGAGTATACTCGTCGTAGCACAAAATACTGTAATTTCTCCGTGACGAGTATACTCGTCGAAAACAGTCAACTGCTTAAGCTTCCCAGACCCCGTTTTATTCGACGTACATAAACGCACGAGTTGAAGACGCGGCGGACGATGGCAGTCATGCGTTCGACCGAGGAAAAACGATTAGCTTCCGCGTATATACGACGTGTAGTCGTCGTGTTCGTCTTGCGTTCATTCAGATATGTGTTATTTTGTGTGCTACACTAAATTAGCCGCATAGTAGTGACACACATATATGAGTACGAGTGCGTCGAAGTATGTGCGCGCGCAGCGTCTCGAAAAACAGAAAAATGCAACTGTTCCGTACGCATGGTGGTAAAAAGGATGGTGAGACGCGTGCAACGTGTATCTACGAATATCTCGTACATCCCGTATTAAATAAATATGAAACTATTATAATATCATTGCTACGCGTAATGTGAATATTCCTATGCATTTATTTCCGCGAGAAAATCCTAACAATCGGACTATCGAACATCGTACGATTGCTTTCTCGCATCTTCTGACACACAGCGTAGCTACAGGCGCGCTTTCATAAACTTCGACCCATAGCGAAGTCTGGTTATCCTAAATTCCAGTTAAAACAGAGGTGCGAAGAACGCGCGTGGACAGGCGATGGCAAATAATTCCAATTAAATTCGAAATAATTCCAAGGTAAATTTTATTCCGACTTGCGGAGGCTTCCATAGCCAGGGCGCAAAGAAATAGAGAAAATTGTAGTCTTATTGAGATATTCCAGTTAGACAGAGGTTCGAGTTATACAGGTTCTGAGTTATCGACTGAGTTCGACTGTATGTACGCGATCGTACAGTCCGATGATCGACTTCAGACAGGACAGGATTTTCCACTTCGCATGATTCAAGGCTAGGTCTCAAGGGTGCCTCGAGTATCGCGTCTCGCATTTATTACTGTCATCTCAGCGGCATGCACACAGCGTCGAAACAATGAAACGATATTTTACTATGTTCAATGCGAGAACGAAATTTCAATCGATGCAGCGGTAGCTCCATAGGTTCGGAAAAAAAAAAGAAAGAAGAGATGTTTTTCGAGATACAGTTCTTCAAAGCATCCATCACCTTCTCGAACATCTTCCCGCGTCACCTTCTTCGTGTTTGAAACACTTCAAGATGGAATCGTTGCACAGGTTGAATCTCCTAACACGACGACGACTTAAATTAAGTCGCAAGTTGTTCACCGTACGAAACGATGTCTCGAACAAAAGTTGCACAGTATCCAAGTGAACACACAGTGCTGTAATCTGTTCGTTATCATCTTATTTTTTTGGCGAGATATTATACTCACTTTCAGTCCCATTACATAATACTTTTCTAGGCAAAATTTCACCATTTGTCCGAATTTCAGAAAAAATATTAGACATTCGTTTAAAGAACCAAACGTGATCCTGATATCTCGGTAAAAAGAAGTAAGATGACAGAAACAAATTCGAGCACTGGTTCAAAAAATACCTAATAATAGAACATTCGTATATTTATTGATTTATTACCTTCTTACGGGAGGAATTTCATGTTATGTAGCACATTTTTGCTATTGTTAATCCATCTGGGATCCCTGAACGGGGGTTGGCACATTTATAAAATTGTAGAACCAGTCATTTTCACTGCTGTGCTATTTCTAGCGATCCAGCGATCGATCCGGAATTTTCCTGATAACTGATATCGTCGTATCGAATGATACGCGGTAAAAATTTGAAAAACCTGTGGCAAGTTGTGGAACACGTTAATTGGAGTTCGATAAACAGATTGCAGCATCCTTTTACACTTG
Source organism: Bombus pyrosoma (assembly GCF_014825855.1). Lineage (NCBI taxonomy): Eukaryota > Metazoa > Arthropoda > Insecta > Hymenoptera > Apidae > Bombus > Bombus pyrosoma. The sequence goes on along the minus strand of NC_057785.1, from coordinate 3,830,722 downwards.
GACAAGTACCAGTCATTTTCACTGCTATTGGTATATGTAGCCTGATACAAAATTATTTTCAGTTCGAATACATGGAAAACAAAATAAAATTCGTTATATTATTCTTTTAGTTATCGTTGCGAAAGTCATTGCACCATCGCGGGGAAAAAATATAACACGAAGTGGGAATTTTAAAATAAAATTGTAAAACCAATCAATTTCACTGGCGTGGTAGCTCCAGTGTTAAGTTCCAGTGGAAGACTCACGCTCTATATCTATAGTGTGTAAGCTCATGAAACTTCAACGTTAACGCTGCAGCACGAAACTAGGAATCTACTAAAATGAGAGAAAAATAGAGGAGACTGAGTATTGCCGGCGCGACTCTCTCGTAGGTCCTTTAGCGGTTTTTCGACGAAATTCTCCGCTGCTGATGGAGAAGCATCGATGGAGGGCCGGTATCAATCGCGAGCAAATAATTGCACCGGGCAGTTGGGTCCACGTCGAAAACACGACTGCGAGACGCAGTAATTGCTCGTTTACGTTGCTTCAAAATTTAATTACGCCAGCGTGGCACGCGAAATCCTGCGAACAAGTTAAATTAACTCCCCGCTGCTGGCTCAGGCACTGACAAATTCGCCAAGCAACTTCCCGGCCGAACACGCGCAGCCAACGCTCTTTTCTCGATAATTGATCCGCACGTGCGAAACATTTGACATAAAATTTTCCCAAATTCCCGTTCCATCCAACGATATCGATAACACTCTGACTAAATTACCGTGGAAAAGTATTGTTTAACGTGGACGTGACGTGGTTGCTGGGACACGAAGAGGAGCGACGTGAAACGAATTTCGAAGATCAATTTTTCTACGAGAAATTTGAAAATATTTCCACGCGTTGGCGCGAGTGATTCCATTTTGACACGGCCTTGAACCGCCAGCATCGAGATAAGAACGTCGCGAAACAGCAACGAATGAGTCGAGTGAAAAGTTTATCGGCCAGATGCGTCGGTGGACGATAAATTCTGCTACTTGCAAGTGCCTCGTATCGTATTAAACAACCGCGCAATTATGGAACAACTGCAAGACGAACGCAGGTGGTGGCCAGAATCGATAGAACGCCATTAGTGAGATTTGGGTCAAGGGCGGGCAGAATGGAAAAAGTTGTAGCAAGTTAGGGAAGTTTCAGGTGCCAACTGTTGGTGGGTCGCGACGTGTAATTGAATCGTTCGGGAAGCACATTGATCGACTGCATAAATTGAGAAGAAGCACAGAGAAGCCACGACGTTACGACAGTTCTCACTTTTTTCCCTTCTTTCTTCCATTTCTTTTCAATTTCTCGCGGTGTTCTTCGTCGGTTATGTCATCTTTCGTACAAGCAAATCGCTCGTTTCTTCAAATGCGAAGGTTAATCGCGTGCACTGAAACGATGAAAACGCGTGGTTAATTAGCCTCGTTTACGAAAGGCTGAATTATCGCGTATAGAGGAAGAATACCTGGCTGAATAAATTCATCTTTCAGACAAATTCGCTGCACGTATGCGAGATACGGAGGACACGCGATGATACAGTGGAAGCGAACCATCCAGCAGCGATAATGTTGCGGTTGAAAGGTGCCGCAAGCTCGAGCCAGGCCACGGAAACGGTGGAAGCGGTGGAAACCGGGGCGAGGATGAAGACAAACAATGTACAAGACAGTTAGACCGCAATTTATTCGCGTAATTTAGCGGCGATCCATCGTGAACGCCGTTCCATGGCTGGGCGCGAAGAAACAAAAGGTCTGAGAAGCGACGACAGTGCCTTGGTAGCGTAAAGAGGATAAAGAGAAGGCAGTTTGCGCGATATATCTCGTCAAGGCAGTAAGTTGATCGAAGCTGCGCGATTATAATAAAACACAGGACGACGTGTTTACGGAGCAAAAGAGAAGAAATCTGAGAAGATTTCAATTTTCCAGAAATATTTACACGTCGTTCAATTACTTTACTAGCTAAGAAATAAAATTAGTTTATTGTTATGGTTTCAGGTGGGAGATGATATCGATAAAATAAAACAAATAATTGTGCACTTACTTGTTTCAGATCGGAGACGCGTACAGTTTCGCGCGTAGAGCCAAGGTCCAAGAAACCTGAAACGATAGTAGCAACAAGTTAGATTAGGAGAATAACTTTCGTAAATTGGTTTTATTGGTTTAATGCAATACTTTGATGTTAGCGTTTTAATTTGACCGATTTAACCGGTTGCTTGTTTTGGACGAGTATACTCGTCATGAAGCAATGGCGATATTTCGTGTTACGACGAGCACCGTCTGTTTGGGATTTTCAGTGGCCATACATTTATAGCTCGGACAGTAGCTCTTCCTTCTTTGGGAAATTCCGAATGACTGTAAATCTGATGACTCAGAGGCTAGGGAAAAATGCCAGGGAAAACCCCTGGCCGATAAGGCACGATGGACTGACGAAACTCAACGGTTGGTGGGGACTATCAGCAACATACTAAGACAGTCATCGACAGAGCGTCGTACCGTGTGGGTGAAAGACTGCAGTCTCAGCGAGATCTTACAACCGTCGTGTTCGGAACATCAACTTTGCTTGTATACAGTAAGTGCAAATAACGTGGCAAATTGCACTAACAGTCGATATATTAAACCTCCTCCAGCTTGAGCCTTATTAATCCATTTAAGGTTCGCGATATCGACCGACCGGTTGGGCCTGACAGGTCGCACGTTAGTTGATAATTCGCGACACCGTCGGTAATAAAATTAGAAAACGAAACAGTCGTTTCGTTGCAACTTCATTCTCTATCGTAACAGCCACGCATACTCTATGTTCGACGAGTATATTCGCGACACGTTCTAGGTACGCGATTTTCAAAGAGATAGCATCAGCTAACTGATCGAAAGGGATTTTCAGATAACGATAATAACAGCGAGTGTTTTTTACGAATTATTTCTTTTTTTTGGAAAACTAAGCAGTTAGCTTCACCCGTCACCAACGGTTGCAAAATGAAAGACGTTAATTAGCGTCTGACGTCGTCAACGCGTCAAAACTGCAACGTAGGCAAAGGAGTCCTATCTGAGCTGGTAGAACTTTAATCGTCCAACCCGATACTAATATCGCAACGAATTGCACTTTAATAGCAACGCGCCCAGTGATACTAATACGGGAACGTACAACGACCTAACCAATAACTCAGACGCGAGACTGTAGGCTGAGACCTGACACCTCAACTGAGATTGAGCGCGGACCTAAACCAGCTTCGCGGGAAACTGACGCTGCATCCCGTGTAGCAGACGCGATATAACGTTAAAACCGTAACATCCAATCCATTGCAACGTCATAATCAATTGTAGGCTACAACTGGGAGCCAGCATCCTATTCTAAAATTAACACCGCGTCCTAATCGATGATTGCAGTCAGGAACGTGGAAGCCAACGCTCCTGACAGTCTAACGCCAACTTGGCCTCGTCTCAACAGGACGATCGTATCGACGAATTTGCCATGAAAAAACTACCAAAAGCAAAAGCAAGGGAAGAAAAATTCCTTCCCGCAAGGATGATCACACGACAGACGATGAAGCAGCGTCGGGACGAGCAATATAATACGTGAACGGGACAGGATTTCCGGGCACGTGCGGTGATTTAGAATAAACGCAATAAAGCAACCCGCTGGCTGCCGGCAAGGGAAGAGAGAGGGCAAATTCATGCGAGACATACGTATTATAATATCACGCATAAAGTTTCTTTACCCCGTTGCAACTTTATGACTTCATAGGAGCCACGGGGCTGGAATACCGGCGACACTATAGCGGGACACGCGATAAAGGAAACAGGATTGCCCGATCGATAACCAATATCCATGGAAACTGGATCCACCTCGTGACCGGGCTGCTCGTCTCACTCCTTTTGCCAGCCACACATCCTTTCGCGATCGTTGCGATTCGTGCCACGGCGTATGCTATTATTACGCGTGTACAGGTTCGAGTTGGCTGAGATTTGGCCCTGCGGGATCTCCAGCGAACTCGATCGATCGCCACGCAAGATCTTGCGAACCGCTCTAATTGGTATCTCGTGATTTTACGTTCGGTTGGATCGCGATAAGAGAAAAATTCGATCGTGATTTATGACGACCCCTGGAGGGACTTTTGCACGTTGAACGTGCAGCGCGTTTGTGATTAAAGTTGACAGGAACCTGCTATTGTCATTTACAGTTGTAAAATGTCCGATGGTAGATAAACACATCTAAATATATTGTATTAATAATATATGATAAAACTTTTTAACAAACGATTTTGTTGCACTATGGAACCTAAAGAGACTCTTGAACGTGTTCAGGTTGACCGATGGAGGAACGAGTGGATGAATTTGTAATAGAAAAATATATTGAAATAAGTACAGGTATAAGTATAACCTGTATAGATGTTAGCCTTGGACTGGGTCTTTGATTAAGGGATATGAATATACAGATCCCACAAAGTTTCACTATTATATGTATTATTATACTAACTATTATATACATTTTCTTTCTCTTTTTTATGTATTGTTGAGGTTGACTGATAGAGGAACGAGTGGACGAATTTGTAATAGAAAAATATATTGAAATAAGTAAAGGTATAAGTATAGTGCGTGCTGATCCAGATCTTCATTCTTACAACGTCACAATACAATAGAAGAAGCTATGATAGCGAGCAGGTTTATATATTTATAGCAAAGGACATTACCAAAAAGTTGACATTGTGGCACCAGCTGAAGGCTACAAGAAACAGCAATAGAAATCTACTCGTAGCTCTTTTCTTTCCAGACCTTGTAACCCAAAACGTAATTTATATTCAAAGGCACGATAATATGGACCTCTGCTTATTTGGAATATTTTTTTGTTTCACTAAATTCTATTCTCTTCGTAACAGCGGTGTGCAGGTCACGGATATACAAAAGTAAAGATGTAGAGTCTTTCTTCAAGTAATTACTTCAACAAGAACGCTCGATAAAATTGTTGTTAAGCCACGTGGATTTCCAGAGGCCGCTATTCCTAACCGTCGCTCGTGGCATCGCAGTATCGCGAGCGAACCGTCTCAAGTAGCTCAACACATACAATGTAGCGACCAGCATCAAACAGGGAGTTCGAAAAACGTCGATTCGTTTCGTTATTTCAAACACTCATAAGGTGACACGCGTGATCATGGCGTGATCAGTGGCGTGATCGGTGGCGTAACCCGAGCATGGTGGGGATCGTCCCCCATGAACCACAAAGGGCCCATCGAAGGGCAATCAGTATCGATCGAGAATCCAAACCAAAAACACTAACGTCTTCGACGAATTACAAGTCGTCCTAATACAAAATACATTGTAAAGTCGAGTCGAATCGTTACACCAAATTAACTGTATTATCTGTCAAATAATTTGTGGCGCATCACTATCCTGTTGTTTATATATATATATATTGTCAAATATATAATTTTTGTTGACTCTGTTAATTCAGTGTTAATCTCAACCAACCACCTCTGTCATCTTAACAGACACAGAGGAACGACTAATTCGCGGCGTCGATTTTCTGAATCGTAGCGAGAATTTACGCCTCCCGCTGACGCGCTTTCCTCGCGATCGCGTCTCTCCGCGAACGGTCGTAACATTTTCTGGGTCTCCTTGTTTATTTTTGGATATTCGAATATCAAGTCCCAGTGGCGCATGCAGACTTGACGGTGGCAGTCTAATTTGTCCTTCAGAATATCAATCGCGATGGGGTAATTAATTTCCGTAACGTCCAACGATTGGATGCTTCGCGCGGCCTTTCCGGTTAAAGAAGATCGAAAGTAGTGGAATTTTTGTGCGACAGTGATTCGATCGCTTCGATCTATCGTGGACGAGAATGCGTCATAGAAAGAATGCCAATTCTCGATGGCACCGTCGAAAGTAGGTAACTGAATCTCTGGTAATTTAATTGCCGTCGGCTCGGCAACGTTGGGCGAATCGCGGCTTGGCGATTTCGACGACGATGATGCTGGTGCATCGTCCATGAGAGTGTGTAAACGAACTACCAGATCGTAATAGATATCGGTTATCTCGGAAACGCGCGCGTCGTTCCGCTCGCCTAAATCTTCTAACTCATCTTGCAATGCTCTATACTGCTTCCACGTGTCGTCGAGCAATGAGTTATACGCCGTCAAAGAGGCCTTGTTCCGTCTGTTGGATTGTTCGTACTCGTCGAGTCGTATTGATAGGGTCGTAAACCGACCGATTTGGAAGCCTCGTTTTCGATGCAAGGAGGTAATTTTATCTGCGCCTTCCATTGGTAGCGGATCGTATGACAATGTAATGAACGAGCTTACCCGTGGTTGTGTATTCGGATGTCGCTCGTCACGGTGTGTGTCTCGACTGGCGTCTAAGACGTTTCCTTGCAGAAGTAGACCCTTTGTTTGTTGACGTGAGGATGCGTGGTTGCGTTCTTCAACCACCGAGTTATGCCTCTTCAAAATGACTGCCCTTGGCGTTACTTACTTCGCTCGAGTGGTAACGCGTCCGTTGTTGTTTATATCGGATTCACGTGGCACTGTATGAAGTGGGTGTCACTGGTGTGCACTTTCACTCAACGCGTGATCCGGCTCGAAGGACCAGAAAATGTTACGACCGTTCGCGGAGAGGCGCGATCGCGAGGAAAGCGCGTCAGCGGGAGGCGCAAAATTCTCGCTACGATTCAGAAAATCGACGCCGCGAATTAGTCGTTCCTCTGTGTCTGTTAAGATGACAGAGGTGGTTGCTTGAGATTAACACTGAATTAACAGAGTTAACAAAAATTATACATTTGACAATATATATATATATATATATAAACAACAGGATAGTGATGCGCCACAAATTATTTGACAGATAATACAGTTAATTTGGTGTAACGATTCGACTCGACTTTACAATGTATTTTGTATTGGGACGACTTGTAATTCGTGGAAGACGTTAGTGTTTTTGGTTTGGATTCTCGATCGATACTGATTGCCCTTCGATGGGCCCTTTGTGTTTCATGGGAGACGATCCCCACCATGCTCGGGTTACGCCACCGATCACGCCACTGATCACGCCATGATCACGCGTGTCACCTTATGAGTGTTTGAAATAACGAAACGAATCGACGTTTCTCGAACTCTCTGTTTGACGCTGGCCGCTACATTGTATGTGTTGAGCTACTTGAGACGGTTCGCTCGCGATACTGCGATGCCACGAGCGACGGTTAGGAATAACGGCCTCTGGAAATCCACGTGGCGTAAGAATTGTAATTTCGTTCTACTACGCTGCATTGCACTGCGCTTGCATCTTGGAATTATTTCGATAAAGACAAATGACAGAAATTCCTGCAAATTTCTAGACGTACAGTAGCATCTCTTTAAACGCTCGTCTTTTTGTTTCCCGTAATTGACCGGTCATTTTCACTATTATTAGGCCTTTCCCTTAACCAGATAACCGCGTTCGACGTATATACACGTCATTTGGATTTATTTCGACGCGGTTGACGTATATACTCGTCGTGTGAAATAAAAAATTACCATTTACTATAAGAACTGAAAATTTGAGTAAAAAGAGTTACAAACGTCATTTAGTGGCACGTTTCCATTATACTTTCAGCAGATCTATTGGGTTGGCAACTAAGTGATTGCGGATTTTCTCATCATGCGGTAATTACTAAATCCGCAATCACTTAGTTGCCAAGCCATTATTCTCTTCGTAACAGAGGTCTCCAGGTCGCGGATATACAAAAGCAAAACTTCAACAGAATTAAAATTAGACGGACATGAAAATTCCTCTTCCTTCGCTTACAGCGCATCGATTGGCGTGTTTGGTGGTTGAAAGAAGCTGAGGGAAATCCACTATTGCCATTTATAGTCACAGATATATAGTCTACAGTCAGAATTGAAGTTGCTCAGAGGAAAGATGAAAATTTGTCAGGTTTGGGATGGCAGATTCGAAAGAGTTAGCGTGTCTTGAAAATTGAAAATCCGAGGGATACGGGCAGTGGCATGAGTTGGATCTTATCCGGGTAATTATCAGCAGAGGTTTAATTCCAGAGAATGTACAGTACCCTTCTTCTTCGTTAAATGCGAGCAAGATAAAGCTTATCCGACACATTCGTTTGTTTTACTACGCGAACTGAGAAGAGCTGACGCTCGAACAGTCTCAGAGGCAAGGAAAGTACTTTACTCGACGCTATCTAATGTTATTGTTCGGAATGTGAAACTGCGTGGAGAAGGAGCTTCTAGCAGAAAGTTCTTCGCAAATCTCATCTGCTCGATTTCGTATGAGAAACGAAAGAAACTACCCGAATGCACGATACGTCGAATCATCGTCCAAAGATGAAAGAAAAATGCTCGATAGAATTATTGGCATTTTCCTAAGCGCGAGATACGACTGCGCGAAACAGAGCACTTGAATGCTGGCGAGATTTCGTGGAAATCGCGATTGAAGAAGGCAACTACGACCGACCATGTTCTACTTGGAAATTCAGCCATAGATCGTGACAAGACGAGAGACTACGCTGGTAGTTTCTGGCAGAACTGCCAAAGCTCGTTACGTCCTGTAACCCGTTGGATCATGCGATGTCTATGGTAGAACTCGGCCGTGATTCCCATTATCCTACTTCAAGAGCTATACAACTTCCACCTGAGAGGTAGATGCTGTCCTATTAGGTTTCCCGCTTGATGGATAGTCAGTTTCACTTTAGCTTTGCCAAACTTATCTAAGCAACGAATATCGCCCATCTTTTTCCATTTCTCCTTCTCTACAAAATTAACATTATTGCCCTCGATCGTCGTTTGCGAAACGATGCACAAAATATCGTATCAACTTTCTGAAAATTAATGGAAAATGATGCGAACGAGTAGTTCGTGGTGTTGTTAAATTCGAAAGAAACTTGCTGCCAAGAAAATCGTGGGCCTTAAAATCCATAGCGCGAAGATCGTAATATCGGTAGATGAAACTGCACGGTAGAAAAGCGGCAAGTAAATTGACTTTATTAAATTAAACGTGCGTTATATTTAATACAGTTTGTATTGGGACTTTTTGCTGTCTCGCGTGAAATGAAATTACAGCCGCGAAAGGATTAAAGCGACAGAGACAACGTGGAATGGAAAAGAAAAGGAAGATAGAATTTCGCGATAATGAAAGGAAGTATTGGAAAAAGAATGAGCAAAGGGAGGAGAGAAATTGAAAGAGCAGCAATAATTATAATTGGGTGCAAATAATCGGTCGGCGAACAATCGATATGTCGGACGCGGTCTCCGCTTCCTTTTGCTCTTTATCCGGTTTCCTTGCTGCTTCTCTCAGCCTGTGAATTCACCTCGTGGCTAGCGGAGAAAATTTCCGACCGCCAGCTCGATAACATCGGGTCCCGCGGGAACCAACTTCCTTTTAAGGATAACGTAATGCGTTTGCTTTTTAACGAAAGCTAAAACGAGCAGAGAATCCTTGCACATCGAGCATCCACCGAATTATCGCACGTTTGCTCGCTGCTTTCTCTGCCAACGATAATATTTGCTCTGTCTTAAGCGGTTCTCGATACCATCGTCTAAATAACACGGGCTATCGGTTAATTTTTTACTCCTGATGGAGCTACAGTTTACGAGTTGGAACAGCGAGAGCAAAGAGAAGACGATCCTCGCTCTTTGTTTAACCTGATTTTTGTAATCCCAATCTGCGTTATCGTCGCCGAGACACAATTTAGCGATGGAAAAACCAAGATGGTCCAACGAATTACCGAGATGTGTGTAATTTTGTGTGCTACGCTAGATTAATGTCCAGCTGGAAAAATTGTAAAGCACAAATTAAATTAAAAGAAAAGAAAACGCTAGATTAGAGTAGTAGTGGCACACATATATGAGGATGAGTGTGTGGGAGTATGTGCGTGCACAGCTCCGACGGTAATCTGGTAAAGAAGATGGCGAGACAGATAGAAAGTTGAGACGCGGGCAAATATGTATCCACGAATATCTTGTCAATCACATATTGAATTAATCTGAAACTATTTTCATATCAATTCTAAGTGTGACTTTAGTGTTTCTTTACTTATATTTCGGCAATTAAGATCCACAATTCTCAACGCGAACATCCCGCAGGGCACCTGTGAACTGGGCCCTGGCGACGCCTTCGGCATAGTATTGGGTTGTCCGAAAAGTTTCTTTCGTTTTATGAGGAATAATAGACGCACAATGTTTTTTGTTTTATATTATTTTGTCGAATTACGTAGGATCAATTTTGTTCTGTTGAGATAAACACCGTGATATTTCACAGACTTGGTTTCACGTTTGTATGAAGGTACATTGTCGCAGAAAACACGTTTGTGAAAGAAAGACACTTTCTGGATAACGTAATATATAAATTTTGCAAAAATCAGCTCTGGATATTCTCTGACGGAGAAATCGGCAGGTACGCGGAAAAATACAAGAACGGCAACACATCCACACCAGCTGGCTGCTGAAGCGAGCGAAACTCTCACAGAAAGAAGACTAAAAAGAAAACACCTCACTGACCTCACTAAAGAAATAAAATAGTCAAAATAGAAGATGGTATCCCTGTGGGGTTAGCCATCCGCATGTTATTTAGCAATTGAGTTAGAAAAATTTAGCAAATGTTCAGCTGGACAAATTGTAAAGTACAAATTAAATAATAAAAAAAGAAGAAAAAAATAATTACAAGACTAAAAAGACCACCCCACTGGCAAGCTCGAAGATGGTATCCCTCTGGGGTTAGCCATCCACACGTTATTTAGCAATTGAGTTAGGAAAATTTAGCAAATGTTCAGCTGGACAAATTGTAAAGTACAAATTAAATAATAAAAAAAGAAGAAAAAAGATAATTACAAGACTAAAAAGACCACCCTACTGACAAGCTCGAAGATGGTATCCCTCTGGGGTTAGCCATCCACAAGTTATTTAGCAATTGAGTTAGGAAAATTTGCCAAATGTTCAGCTGGACAAATTGTAAAGTACAAATTAAATAATAAGAAAAGAAGAAAAAAGATAATTACAAGACTAAAAAGACCACCCCACTGGCAAGCTCGAAGATGGTACCCTGTGGGGTTAGCCATCCACAAGTTATTTAGCAATTGAGTTAGGAAAATTTGCCAAATGTCCAGCTGGACAAATTGTAAAGTACAAATTAAATAATAAAAACAGAAGAAAAAAATAATTACAAGACTAAAAAGAAAACAGCCTACTGACCTCACTAAAGAAATGAAATAGTCAGACTCGAAGATGGTATCCTGTGGGGTTAGCCATCCACACGTTATTTAGCAATTGTTACGACCGTTCGCGGAGAGACGCGATCGCGAGGAAAGCGCGTCAGCGGGAGGCGTAAATTCTCGCTACGATTCAGAAAATCGACGCCGCGAAGTAGTCGTTCCTCTGTGTCTGTTAAGATGACAGAGGTAGTTAGTTGAGATTAACACTGAATTAACAGAGTTAACAAAAATTATATATTTGATAATATATATATATATATAAACAACAGGATAATGATGATTCGACTTAACCTTACAATGTGTTTGTAATTCGTTGGAGACGTTAGTGTATTCCGTTTGGATCCTTGATCGATACTGATTGCCCTTCGATGGGCCCTTTGTGTTTCATGGGAGACGATCCCCTCCATGCTCGGGTCACGCACCGATCACGCCATGATCACGCGTGTCACCTGATTAGTGTATTCAAAATAACGGAACGAACCGACGCTTCTTTTCCCTTTTTTTTTTTTGGAACTCGCTCTGTTTGTTGTTGACCGTTACATTGTTTATTTGTCGGGCTGACCGTGACGGCTCGCTCGCGACACTGCGATGCCACGAGCGACGGTTAGGAATAACGACCTCTGGAAAGCCACGTGGCGTAACAGTAATTGAATTAGAAAAATTTGCCAAATGTCCAGCTGGACAAATTGTAAAGTACAAATTAAATAATAAAAACAGAAGAAAAAAGATAATTACAAGACTAAAAAGACCACCCTACTGACAAGCTCGAAGATGGTATCCCTCTGGGGTTAGCCATCCACATGTTATTTAGCAATTGAGTTAGAAAAATTTAGCAAATGTCCAGCTGGACAAATTGCAAAGTACAAATTAAATAATAAAAAAAGAAGAAACCACCCCACTGGCAAGCTCGAAGATGGTATCCCTCTGGGGTTAGCCATCCACATGTTATTTAGCAATTGNAGTTAGAAAAATTTGCCAAATGTCCAGCTGGACAAATTGTAAAGTACAAATTAAATAATAAAAAGAAATAAAAGAAAATAATTACAAGAATAAAAGGAAACCACCCCACTGACCTCACTAAAGAAATAAAATAGTCAAACTCGAAAATGGTATCCCTGTGGGGTTAGCCATCCACATGTTATTTAGCAATTGAGTTAGAAAAATTTGTCAAATGTCCAGCTGGACAAATTGCAAAGCACAAATTAAATAATAAAAAAACAAGAAACATTCTCTGTTCTAACACTGTGAACCGTCACTCTGTTAGATTCGTACAATAAATTTTATTATTATATCTAAAGTTCAATTCTTCACCTTATTTGTGAAACGTTCGAACTGCGACGTGAGATATTTCTTGTGCCCCCTACGTCACATTATTCGCGTTTTTTTTATTATTATTATTTAATTTGTGCTTTACAATTTACCTTACTTTTACTGGAGGATGGCTACCTAACTTATTTTTTATTCACGTGCGATGACCGGTCGATCGTAGGTTAATTATACCTGCTACGTTTACCTTAATTACGTCAGCTGATTACCTAGGCTTAATTCAGCGAAAACCTAAACGCTCGTGCGTATGGTAAGACGACGATAGCTAATATTCGCTGGCTCGTTTGACCTCGGTTTAATAATTCCTAACGCTATTACTAAGTCAAACAAGTTGACTATCAGCTAGTCAATTTCTATGCATAATTTATAGCTGAAGTAAAGCCAATAGGTTAAGCGTCCGATGCGAGTACAAGAGTTAATATTCGCTACTTTTTGTTTAACCCAACTCGGCTAGTTGCAAACTCGTTAATTAATTTCCCCTTAGAGTGGAAAGTGAAGCTCGGCGATGATGGAAAAGACGAGGAGATCAGCGAGGCAGACCGTGAAAGAGCCGAGCCATCTGCGAAACACCAAGTCCACCACGGAATAATCGACAATCGTCTAATTGTCCTAACCGACCGAGCAACCTTCATCGAACAAGTTAAACGAATGGAGGCAAAGCGCAACCGGTCGGCGAGGATTTCGTGCGAAACTTGCTTTCGAAAGGAGGAACTGGTCTCCCCAAAGGCCAACATCCCAGCGAAATCTAATTTCTACATGTCAATGGGATTAGCCCTGTAACTAATGGCATTAACGAAGTCACGATGCCGTTCATTAGCGTGACGAGGCGTCGAAGGAAGCAGTTTCCGGAAGCTGGGACGCCGGCAGCTGCAATGGAAACAGCAGGACAATGGAGTTTCGCGATTCCACGGCCAACCAGCTTCCAAAGGGACTGTTTAAGTCTCGTCATTAAGCTCGTAAGCCCCGTCGTCGTCTCTCGTGCAGCGATACACAGACCACCAGCTGCGAAAGCGCTTCCCAGTCACGCTTCGAACAAAATTCCACGGACGATCCAACCAACATCCTTTCGCTTCTCAAGATCGGCTTTGTCGCTGTTTTAGCTGCTTCGCGCCTGGCTCGTCACAGCAAAATTCAAACCCTCGTGTAATGGCGTTACATTAACCACATAGGTAGGTGAGAAATTAGGCGCTCGTAGGTGGACATCAGATACAGACACGGCAAAATAGAGAACCTAATCCAGACACGGCAAGATCCAGATCCTCGCTCTTACGATGTTACAACACAATACAAGATTGACTGGGAGCAGGTTCATGTATTTATAGCAAAGGACATTACCAAAAAGTCGACATTGTAGCTCTAGCTGAAGGCTGCAAGAAACAGCAATAGAAATCTACTTGTAGCTCTTTTCTTTCCAGACCTTGTAACCCAAAACATAATTTATATTCAAAGGCACGATAATATGGACCTCTGCTTATTTGGAATATTTTTTTGTTTCACTAAATTCTATTCTCTTCGTAACAGCGGTGTGCAGGTCACGGATATACAAAAGTAAAGATGTAGAGTTTTTCTTCAAGTAATTACTTCAACAAGAACGCTCAATAAAATCGTAATTTCGTTCTGCTACGCTGCATTGCACTGCGCTTGCATCTTGGAATTATTTCGATAAAGACAAAACGACAGAAATTCCTGCAAATTTCTAGACGTACAGTAGCATTTCTCGTTTCCCGTAATTAACCGGTCATTTTCACTATTATTAGGGCTTTCCCTTAACTAGTTAACCGCGTTCGACGTATATACACGTCATTTGGATTTATTTCGACGCGGTTGACGTATATACTCGTCGCGTGAAATAAAAAATTACCATTTCCTATAAGAACTGAAAATGTGAGTAAAAAGAGTTACAAACGTCATTTAGTAGCACGTTTCCATTATACTTTCAGTAGACCTATTGGGTTGGCAACTAAGTGATTGCGGATTTTGTCAATACCACCTAATGACAAAATCCGCAACCACTTAGTTGCCAACCCAATAATTCGTTATGCAGATTCCGCTTTAATTTTGTCGTATTCGAGTACTTCTGTACGTCAGATTTCTAGATGTTTATGTAAAATCTATGGGGTAGCGGAGATCGGACAAACTGAATCAGGTTTAACTTCACTAAATAACGTGGTTCGTAAGAAGATGGTGAGCGAGGCCAGGTGGGATCACGGGCAGATTCCAGGTCAAGGATATTCATTTTCTCGGAAACAAGGTTGATTGGACGAGCCTACAAACTCGGTGTACAAGATCTCACCACGGTCAATATTCCATCACGGAGTGCCGGCAATTTAGAGGTCCCGTGTAAACGAACTGGCAAATAAAAGCGGCGCCCGGCAGCTTCCGCGCCGTTGTAAATATTTAAATAGGTCCGCGCGCACGCACAAGACCACGAAGAGAAAAGGCCATGCACGACGATAGACCGTGCATTCGTTGCTGGCACGCGTACTCTTTCCAGTGTTCGCTTCGCAATGTTAAAAGATGCAACGAGAACGTTTGCCTCGTATTCCTTGGATATCTGCTTCCATCTCTACTTGCCCTTCTCTTTATCATCCGACTATGGAAATTCCTTCCGTTCTAGAGGATCCTTTTATCTAGGAATATCTACGAGGAATATCTAGGAAAATAGGGTTGCTGGGAATATCAGTCAGAGATATCGACAGGAAAATTCGAAGAAACGATGGATAACAAAGTTATTCAGAGGGTTCCGCCATTTACGAACAACCTCGCCAGAATTTTCATCTTCTTCCTAATTCAGCTTGGCGATACGTCTTCTGTACGAGATGATGATGCTCGTCCAGCCTATTTTTCGCGATACTTCCCATCAACGGAGTAGAGCCAACTTAGGCAGACTGTGTGATCAAAGTCTGAGAAGGATGAAGATGATCCCTAGGTTAGCCATAGGCAATAGAGAAATCGGATATATTTGTAAGTATCGGGTGAAAATGTGTACGAACCGACAAGAAGCGAGCTAAAGATTAATTGGCTAATGCGTGACAATGGCACAGAAGCATTCCTAATATTCGATAATTGACCAGACCCTGTCATACGATGCGAGGTGGCACTGTGTATGTGTGAAACGAGGATTAGTCGTTGCTGGTTGTAGATGCCGCGCTGCTGTTGGTACTGCAGTATTTTTCTTCCTATTTAAGAATCGTGGAAGAAAAATCGGACTTCGGTCGCCGGGATTCGATCCCGGGATCCGAACGTTCGTAACCTAAGGCGCTAACCACTGCGCTACCGTCGTCCGTTGCTAGTTAGTGGCGGTATTTGTGTTGTCGAGTGCCGCCACAGATGTATAGAACTGTTAGATATATCAACTACATAAACTTAGATCCATCAACTACATAAATCATAATACATAAGCAACGATATACATATGAAAAAAGTATACATACAGAGGCAGTCGTTGCCTGAGAGTGGCTGATTCAAGGGAAATGTGTCGAGAGATTATTATTTAAAAACGTAACATTATTTTATAACATCTGGTGACTGTAATTCTCAGCCCCTGTTTATTCCCCGCAGCTTGATCACGCGGTTCACCTCCGGTTGTCTTAACTCAACGCCTTACGGTGCTACCCTGTTATAGGTTCCATTAGTCCAGTAGTACTGCAGTAGTGCAAAAGTCCCTAGAGTGGCACCGAGCAAATCATTGGAAGGAAGAACTTGCAACGGAGATTCGTGGACGCAGCGAGGCGTGGGAGTGTGATTTACAGCGACAGGGCGCGAAAATGAAAGAAAAATCGTCGCAGATAACGCCTTATTTACGACAGCCGCGTGGCTACGTAAAGGAAGACGCTCACGCCACACTATCGCACGGACCCAATGCCGTGACTGTCGGCTGTAAATCGGTACACACGCCCTCTCCCGGGGTAACAAACGTCGCAGCAACCCCTGGCATGGGCCGTGTCGCAGGGTCCGTGGCTACGAACGATCTGTACCACCAGCGCACAACCGAGCGCTACCCTCGTCAACACCAACGCCCTCCTTCCTTTCGCGTTCCCCTTTCGAGCACCGTTTCGGCTGAACGTTTGCACTGTCTGTCAGGTGCAAGGACGACGGTTGATCGAAAAAGGGTGGATTCAACGAGGGGTGCATGGACGATTAGGCTACTCGAGGGCTAACGACAGACGGTCGCACGATGTTTCGCTTTCTTTGTGGAATTTTAGTAACCGGTTAACATACAGATAGCTGGGAATTTTATCAGATTCAGACACGTGGTTCTGCGATCGAGGCAAGCATCGAGCACGAAGCTCGGAAGGGCAGACTTTTTAATTGAACAATTGTTCGAGATAATACGTTATATATATATTGAGATATGTGTAACTTTGTGTGCTACACTAGATTAATGTCCAGCTGGACAAATTGTAAAGTACAAATTAAATAAAAAAGAAAAACACTAGATTAGCCGCGTAGTAGTGACACACATATATGAGTACGATTGTGTGGGAGTATGTGCGTGCACAGCGTCCCGTAAAACAGAAGAATGCAACTGTTCCGTTGGTACTGTGCTAAAGAGAAGATGGTCAGACAAACAGAGTGTTGAGTATCCATGAATATCTTGTCAATCATATATTAAATAAATCTAAAACTATTTTAGTATGAATTCTAAGTGTAACCTTAGTGTTCCTACACATTTATTTCGCCGATTAAGATCCACAATTCTTAACAATATATATACCAAGGAGACAAAGGCAATGATCGCTTCGACAGTGAAATGACAATGGCGGAAACGAGAATGAAACTTCCGGGGACCGTGGTTCTCGAAGATGACGAAGATTCTGACGAGATCAGAAGGTAAAATAGCGGTCGTAACGTCCATCTGTTCCTTCCTTGACGACCATCAACTTAGTTGCCAACCCAATGAAACAGCGTCACAGAGAAGGACGCACGAGATCATTTACCCTGACCGCGGTAGATTAGTATCGTGTAAGAAAAAAGAAGTGTGTCAACGGTGTTCAGACGATTGAGAAGGAAAGTCTGCGCGCTGAAGAAAGAAGCGATCGCGAGGTGTAGCGGAAAGAGGGAGAAACGGTGACCCAGCGAGCAGCAGTCGGTTATTTTTCTTCGTTCTACGTGCAGCGTATTACGGCGTTACGCTCCACTGTAATTTCCGCGCCGCTTTTATTTACGACCTAGTCGCCAACGAAGACCCGTTCCGCACGCAGCGAATCGCCGTGGCCGATAAAGACGTTGCCCTCGCTCGTGCGTCCAGCTACTGCTTATTTACATATCATTATGTTTCCTATGCGACTGCTGTTCAAAACTCTCGTGACTCGCTTACGTTCGTTGCGAGTTATTTTCAGATTTTATGGCAGCGTGGCGAGTGAAATTCGTGCGGTTGACGAGAGATTGGAAGCAAAGGGAATATTTATGCCGGGCCAGCGATAAAGAGAGTGGCGACCGAGCGCATTTCGCATGAACGTCGTTGCTACCATTTGGCAGCCGGCCGGTGACGAAGCCTCCGAGTGAATTCGTAGCTTCGATATTCCTTTCGTTTTTCTCTACTTCTCATACACCGTTAGGCTACTTTCGCCATTTACGAAGAAAGAAACTGTCCAGAAGACTACGCAACAGTGAATCCTGCATTCTGCATACGCTGGTCTACGTATATGAGGTGTGCACGTTGCGACTTCAAAATTATTTAGAGAAATAAACCAGCGTGCAGATTTCTTTTTTTAGTATTTAATTTGTACTTTGCAATTTGTCCAGCTGGACATTTGCTAAATTTTCCTAACTGAATTGCTAAGTAACTTGTGGATGGCTGCCCCCAGCAGGATACCATCTAACACTCTGAACCTTCACTCTGTTGAACTCGAACAATAAATTTTTATTTATTTTATTTTTCGTGCCACTACATCTAAAGTTCAACTGTTTATCTTATTTGTGAAACTTTCAAACTGCCACGCCAAGAGACCACCGGTCAATTTCGTGACTTCTTGTGTCTCCTACGTGACAATTGCACGTTATATTCTAATAATTATTATTCTATTTATAATTATATTATGTTCTAATTATATACGTAATATTCTCCATGTGTGTGCGTTCTTTTGAACAGCGCGATACGAAAGACAATAGGAATAATGGCGAGAGTATGGTAAAAGAGGGTTGAAAACGAGAGTCAGAGATCGGGAAAACACAGATCGAGAGATTAATGGTGGAAATGAAAGTAGTGGTAAGAAGCAATGCTCGCGGAGAGCGCATGATGGATGGAAAATTTAAGCGACAGAGAGCAACTTAGTTGTTGGATTTTTCTAGCTGCCATAAATCGTGGCGCATCGTACTCGTCGCGAGATTGCCACTGAAAGAGTCGCTGGTCTGGTCGAAACTGAAGCGGAGCAACGGACACGAATAAATGAAGACTAAGAGGGTCGATAAATCGGTAAACAAACTCGCGGCGATCGACTACCAAACTCCTGAGCGGAAAATCCTGGTTGCCAAGTTTAAATTAAAAAACAGATGCACTGCGAAAGCAACTTTCCGTGCGATATTGGCTATCCCTTTACGGGGAAAAAAACAAACGAGCAAAGTTTGCCAAACTTCGTTTAACAATTAAACTATTATCAGCGATAAAGCGAGCGAGTTTAAAGTCCGAAGCACGCCGCCTCCTCTCGTATTATTATTATTCGAAGCTGTTCCAATGCTTGGAACGTTGCAACTCGATTGGATTTTTCCCGGCGAGAAACGTCCACCTACGATCTGCATCCTTTCAACCCTTTCAGC
Organism: Bombus pyrosoma; assembly: GCF_014825855.1. Classification (NCBI taxonomy): domain Eukaryota; kingdom Metazoa; phylum Arthropoda; class Insecta; order Hymenoptera; family Apidae; genus Bombus; species Bombus pyrosoma. The sequence goes on along the minus strand of NC_057785.1, from coordinate 3,811,450 downwards.
GCTACGAACGTATATATACGTTCTCACATAACCATTCAATTTAGGCTAAAAGCGGCGTGATAAGAAAGACGTATAGATGTTATCCACCTGACATTCTGATGATTTCGTTGAAACAAAAGAGATCAATTATCAAACTAGCAAACCAAAGCGAAAAGCAAAGCGCGTAACAGACTACAATGCCTTTCGTGAAAAATAAGCAGCCCACGGTGCGCTTGTTCGTAAAGAGTGGGCCATCCATGGCGCACGCTTAACGTTGGACAACGCAGCGCTCAAAGAATTAAACAGCGTGCTGGCCAATATTTCCAGTTCAACATTTTCCATTTCCCACGTAACATCCTGGCGTGCAAATTCGCACGGCCAATCGATAGCGAACGGTGGACGCGGCGCGGCCGATGACGTACAATTCGCGCGTGCAATAGCAACGATTGGCCGTGTATTGTTGTTGGCCGAGTTTCGACTGGCGAATCGCGGTTAATTCGGACGGTAGCCCACGTTACTCACAGAATTATTATTCCAACGAATGAAAATTATCGGAGCGACGCAGTCAAGCATCCGCCCCTCCGCGCAAAACGCGATCGAATCGTTAACAACCGTTTGTTTTCTAACCAGCAACCAGCTGCAGCAATTTCGCGACGATTCAGCACGACGACGACGCCGGCACGCGACTCCACGTCGCGATTCCATTTTCCATTCTGCCAACTTACTTAGTCGCGCAGCCGATAACAATCGACGTATTATTACGTTCGCACGCGGCGCGCACCGATAATCGCGTTCTAATCGATGAAACATCGGCCGTGATTTTCCACGGGTTTTATACCGTTCGATTCGATTCGATTCGATTCGATTGCCGTTATCGCGCTGCTGTGCGCGTTTATTTATTCTGCCCTGTACGACGAACAGCGTTAAACGGAGCAGACAGCGGCCATTAATTGTTTACAAATAAAAAATAATACTCGTCAGTGAGTTACAAGCGATCGGTAAAGACAGTCAGATCCGAACCTGTTTTATTGTAAACCCATCTATTTTAATTACTTTAATTACGCGGAGAAGAAAAATGAATTATCTTTGTGAGGAAAATATGGATAGTGACGGTGGGAATTTTCATTTTCACGTCTATAATGATGTAGCTGCTGACTTTCAAAGCAGTTATAGTGACAACAGTGATAGGAATTAATGCGGTAAAAGGACAGTTTTCTACTGTGAGATCTGCGAACAGCATCCCAATGAACGTTTGAAAAAATTATAATTATTCTCGATTATAATTATTGTTGTTCACATTACTCAATTATAATTAATATAAATATTGTAGTGAAAATTATATTACAATTGAGACGAATAAAGATTGTTTTGAATGATTTTAATATTATTGGGTTGGCAACTAAGTGATTGCGCATTTTGTCAGCAGGTGATAATGACAAAATACGCAATCACTTAGTTGCCAACCCAATATTATTTACACGTCACTGTAGCATTTAAAATCTGACACTTAAAAACTTGGAAGCCAAAGTATGATGAGAATAAGTTGGAATTGTGGAACTTTGTAAATATGCCATTTATTAGGTTGGCAACTAAGTGATTGCGGATTCTGTCATTAGGTGGTAATAATAAATGCCGCAATCACTTAGTTGCCAATCCAATACTTTTGTAATACTGTCCTGTTTGATAAAACATAGAAAATGAAAGTTGACACAATCAATGATCGTTCCAAGCATGTTCCTCAAGATTATGCGCGTTATATGAGAAAAATTCCCGTACAGTACGATTTCCTATAACGCGTGACGTATCAACCGCGTTATACGCCAGTCTATTGTATTAACATAAACATGCAGATGATTAGGAATCAATTAAGGTTAGCTAAACGTAAATCGAATAGCACATTGATCGCTGATGTTTAAAGGACGGCAAGGATACGTAAAGATCGATGACTTGCCAATCAAATTCGGCTGATGATCGATCAAGGTGACCTAATAGTCGATGAAATTGGTCTAATGACCGATAAAGGTCTCCTAATGGTCGATAAATACTAAGCAAGATATAAAAGCGAAATAAGATTATTTTCAAAGGCTATGTAAAGCCGATAAGATACGCGTCGATTAAGCATCGTTCAAAGGTTAATTGAGGCGATCTTAAGGACCAGGTTAATAGCATTTCGAAAGCCCATTAAGATCACTCACTGATAATGACGATTATCTCTCATTGCGATTAACCGATTAGCTGTTACGACCTCTTGGAAAAGCGTGTACCTAAAACGTGTGGCAGAAAGTAAGCGATGACGAGTATATTCGTCAAGCACAGATTCTATGTTATAACAGCCAGAGACAAAATTGTGACGAAACGACTGTTTCATTTTTCAATGTTATTACTGCAATTTACCGCAATCACTAACTACTCCTTACGCACGACGAGTATACTCGTCGCAACGCGGGACACTGGCACTTGTTCGTGACGAGTATACTCGTGGAGAACATCCGACTGATTAAACGAGAGATTATTCAGACACGTTCGTAACGTCTTCCGGAGACCGTCCGTAACCGAGTGCAGGCAGGTAGAAACGACCTTTTAGAAGATTACGAACGATAAAACGACGAGTAGAAAGGTGTATCGGTTGAAGAAATGGCGGCGCGATGGGAAAGATCAACGGCAAGAAAGTTGCGCGTAAAACGAACGAGCTCGAATTGCCAGGGACACCGGAATACCTGGCAAGCGTGCACGAGGTCTAATTACCTGCAAGGTGATAAGTTCAGCAGCACTGGCGCTAATTAACGTATCAGAAGTTGCCGTAACGAAGCATGGCAACTCCTTAATTCGATTTCAATTCCGATATAACGGATCCAACGCGATATCCTGTCTCTCGATATCGTTCTTCCTCCCCCGCCCCCCGGAAACTCTCGTAAATAATCGATCGCTGTCCGCCGCTGGAATCACTTGCCAACCCCCTTAATCTTCATCTCTACACCGGTTTAAACTCCTAACTCGATAAGGAACTCGCAGCTCCGACGAACGAGGCCTCGAAGAACGCCCATCCTCCCTCCCACCCTTCCTCCCTCTCTCGTCTTTCAACGATACCATTCTAACAGAGAAATACACTTTTCTACGTTCCGTCCCTCTGTACTGCACACAAAGCGTGTTGCGATAACGCGCAACACGTATCTGGTACAATCGAGCGAACAGAATAGCTCACCAAAAACATTCGTTGGGATGTAAACCGGGTTTGAGTTCACAGGTCTCACAGTACTCATTGAGAAGTATTATTTTTTATTTGTAAGCAATTACCGATAACGAGCCAAAAATACATTTGGAGTAGAGCGCCGCACATCGGTGGTGCTTGAAAGACACATTTGGAAGGCTAACCCTTTCGCTTCGAGTGCAGCTTATAGGCGGCACCCGTGAGATGACCTGCGAGTACGAGTGCCGCTTATAGACGGCATCCAGGAGATGACCTGTGGGTACGAGCGCCGCATATAGGCGGCGACCACGCGACGACTTCTGAATCCGGGACCCCATATATCCGGCACCCAAATGATGCATATGTGGCGGCACTCGACAGCAAACTTTCCAACGGTCCCTGCCCCGTGGCATGCTACACAAAGACCCTATTCTGGACCGGACGACGGCAGAGCTGAGGTTAGCGCAGTTGATTAGGAATGTTCAAGACCAGGTTCGAATCCCGGCACTTACAGTCCTGTTGTTTACACAATTCCTAACTGAGAAGGAGGCAACCCGGATGAAGACAAAAATCGTATACACCAGCAGTACCTATCACGACTTATCCACACCTCACATATACAATTTTCATCAACATTTCATTGAATGATATAGGTGGCATTTTGTTCCACGATCTATCTCCATGTTTCAGGCAACTTGAATATTCCAGCCTTCCGCAACCTCTCAGGTTTTTCGGCCAGAAACTTTTCAATACGATGTTTCGCGTGAACCAGATTCCTCGAGAAGTTTCCGAGCGACCCCATAGTACAAAGACAGTATACACGATACAAGACGAAATATAGAAATATTTGAAATTATTCAGATCTGTGTAATTCTGTGTGCTACGCTAAATTAGCCGCGTAGTAGTGACACACATATATGAGTACGCGGTGTATGAGTGTGCGGAAGTATTTGCGTACACAGCTCCGATGGTAATCTGGTAAAGAAGATGGCGAGACAAAGAGAGCGCTGAGACGCGGGCAAATATGTATCCACGAATATCTTGTCAATCCCATATTAAACAAATCTAAAACTATTTTCATATCAATTCTAAGTGTACTCCAAGTGTCCCTGTACATATATTTCGCCGATTAAGATCCACAATTCTCAACAGAAATAATTTCTTGACAGGTGTATTCTCCGCTATTACCAACTTCGGTATTTTCCTAACCTGTTCGTAATTAACACATTGTCAGGGGTTAACTCGTGTTTTCATGGCCAAACGTTGCCGACTGGCCACGAATAAACTCGTGATGCGCTTTCTTTTTGCATCAGCGTCGTTTCCTCAGTGCGCTGTCGGAGACGATACAGTGCAATTGTTGGCCAGCATACCTCGAGCTGTGTTTCTCGCTTGTAGGACCCGTCAGGTTGCGTCCTTTGTAGTAAACAAAATTTCAACGATGACGGAACGTACCGATGAATTATACGCAGATTTTTTATCTGATTATCCGAGCGAATGACTTGGAAAATGATACTGTACGAGAAGATAGTGAATCTGATATTAGGCCACCAAAATATCATTAAACCTACGTGCATATTGCAATACAATAAACATGTGAAGAGGGTAGATCGTGCAGATCGGTATTTGGCGAATAGCAGTATTTTATTTTTTATTAATTTCAGCAAAAAATTAGCAATTTTTGTATAAACCGCACCTTGTTCAATGCATATTCAAAGTTGAATAATAAATAAAATTTATTCAAGTTGATTTATATTATTTTACTTCCACATGCAATTACGAAATAATAGCCGGTGACGTGAGATAAATTCTCAGTAAAATTGCCGGTCAACAATGTGTTAAATCGTGCGACAGATGCTGTGCAGTAACGTAATCCACTCTACAGCGACCGTAGTGATTCTCGTTAATCAGATTTCTCGGTATTCGCGGAGGCCTGAGAAGGAACGCAACGCGCTGGGGTTGGAATTATTTTCATCGAAGCCTAGGATTTTAGGAGCACGACACGGCTACTTTTAGCCCTTTCCACTTCTGCTCGTGCTCGCTTCGCGTAATTAGCTGAGGCGCAAAATCTGTCGCGGGGATTAATCAAGCCCGCTTCTTCTCGCAGCTCCCAGTTAGACGGTGGGCCGCGTCTGTACAAAGTAAAAACCAGAAAGACGGGCGCCACGGCGATAAAAAATATGATTCACGTTCGTAGCAATTTTCTCATAACTGTCGGCGTTCCGGTCTAGCCCAAGTACATATACAGGGTGACCCAGTCTTTTTTTTCGCTCATACTTCTCCTGTCAGTATGTGCTATGTCTGTGGATGAAGATGGGGACAAATTTTCGCGGCAATCGTTAACACAACAAATGTTACAACATTTAATTAAATAATTGTACATTCGTCGTTGTTTCTTTCTGACTATACGTAAATTCTTATGTCGTCGGATTAGTCAGTTTTTCGATTTTTGTTAATGCGAGAATTTACGTGAAGTTGGATGAACGAAAGCAACAACGACGAGTGTACGATTTTGAATGTAATTTTTCGTTTATAGAACTTATTATGGTATTTTATGTCGCACACTTTTGCAACATTGTTTGAAAAAAAGAAGAATATGCCGATTTATTGTCCGAGTATTGGAACATAAATGGACGAGAAATGAATTTAAAATTTGCCGGAATACTCCAATATATTACAAATTTAAATTATCAAATTAATACAACGAGCTTTTTACGCGAGTATGGCGATTCCTATGGGACGAACTGGACCATAGAATTACTAAAAAAAAACCAACAACTCCAACATATTAAACTGCTCAAAAAATGTCATTCAAAAAACCTTCATGGGACAAAATATTCAACATTCATAGGAAACTATCACTTTAGAATTTTTAGAATAAATCGTGCGAATATTTCTCACACGCAGATCAAACAAGTTGAACCCCGGAATAACAAAAGAAAATCATTTCTCTAGCGGAGATCTTCGAGCGTACGGCAAATGAGACACCGTGAATAAGTTGCTACCGCAAGCAACAGCTCAACTTGGTTGAAACGCTGCGCACGGCAACGTAACCATCTGCCTCAGCGACGGAGGAAAATTCGTCTAGCCAGGACGAGTTTTTTGGCTGGTGGCCAAGGAGAAGCCGGAACACGCAACAGGCTCGCGAACAGTCGGTACACGCGATCCGCGTGTCCTGCCGCGAGACGATGAATGGCGGCGACGTAACCGGTCGTTAAAACATACGTTTGCAGAGTCCAGTTTGGGTCAAACGCACGCCGGTACGTCTACGACTCAAAATGATGCTCGTCTGGCGTCACGAACTTAGTTGGAGGAAATTAATTGGCAAATTGTGGTCGCTACGCGTGCATTTCAGACGAGGTGGATCGCGAGGACAGAGACGAAGGGACACAGTCGCTGACAGAGAGACGTAGCGTGCTAACGGTTCGCTAAGGACCGTGACCGATTGCTGGCTTCCGCACGACCGCTGCGAGCATTTTCGTTGTTCCGTCGCCACCGGAGCAAACAGCTACGGACCAGGACCTGGCCCGTTCCAGCTGAAAGGAACTCGAATCGATCTCGTACGACGAAAAGAAGTAAAAGAAAGATAGTTTAGGCCAATGTGTGTTATACTTGCAACTTTCAAGGTTGAGTATAGGCACAACGTGAAGCAGGTAATTGGAAGTTTCTCTAGGCTAGACAGGTGCAGTGGAGCTTAAACTGGGTCAAATATGGATTTAAATGAAGTTAGAAGAAAGGTGAGTCTATAAATTCAGCGAGGTTTATCGAGCGTGTAGATTGAGTAAGCTTCGACCAAGTGTGAGTTAAGTAAAGATAGAAAAAGGAAAAGTAAGTCTATATTCGATTAGGTCAAGATAGATCTTGATATTCTTATGGAAGATGGACCTAGATTAGGACAAAAGTAAAGTTGTATCAAGTATCGCGGAATGGAAATGTAGTTTGGAATATTCTATAGGTGTATTTGTACGAATATGGGAAAAAGTTAAATTTTTGCAAGGCAAAGGGAAGGCCGTGTGAAGCTACGTTATGTCAGGTGATACGAAAACTAGTAGAAGCTAATTTACGCTTGGCTAGCTCGAGTCAGTCGTAACTGGAATGTGGGTTAAGCGTTTGGAAAATCATCGATTAAATCGTCTCGATAAGTAACCGGCTGCTAGACACGCCCACACTTCTTCTCCCAGTCATTGACCTCGCGGGATACCGTCAACCTTGCGCACGTTTCACGGTCTTTCAGACTCTGCATAGAACAGGCGATCCAAGTGCAGGATCGCGCTACGTTCTTACCTTTTACCTTCTCTCGCTAAGGAACAAACATCGGGCTCGTTCTCAGCGAGGCCTTTGACGAAGCACGATCGCGCAAAATCTTCGACCCACGGGCGAATAAAACGCCCTTCTACTATGGCAATCGTTCAAAGTATCTGGTTTTATTCCATATCGAACGCGAATCTGTGAAATGGCAGCCCAACTACTCGCTCCTGCAAGACGTATCTCGACAACGTTTTAAGAAAGATGAAGATAAACGAGGCGAGCTATGGATGCAGCGTGACATTAAGATCCCAGTGAAAGAGATCAAACCTTCCTGCCGGATTACTTGTCTATCGATTCTCATAACGTACACGAGGATTGGTTGCATAATGACACGTAGAAATTCGACTGAATTTCCTGCGGATAGGATCAACAATCAAATACGAAATTATACTCGCGGCACTCTTAACCAGTTAGCTATTTTTGACGAATATACTCGTTACGAAGAATATTCCGTGTTACGACGAGTATACTCGTCATGTACTACTAAAAAGTAGTTACAATTTGCTGTTTAAATTGCAATTTAGAATTCCAATAAGTTGCAGTAGTGAAACGAAAAAGTAAAGCAGTGATTTCTGTCTGACGAGTATACTCGTCATGCGTAAAGAGTAGTTACAATTTATTGCTTAAATTACAATTTAGGATTGCAATAAATTGCAGTAGTGAAACGAAAAAGTAACGCAGTGATTTCTGTCTGACGAGTATACTCGTCACATGTAAAGAGTAATTACAATTTGCTGTTTAAAATTCCAACAAGTTGCACCAGTAAAACGAAAAAGTAAAGCAGTGATTTCTGTCTGACGAGTATACTCGTCACATGTAAAGAGTAGTTACAATTTGCTGTTTAAAATTCCAATAAGTTGCACCAGTAAAACGAAAAAGTAAAGCAGTCATTTCTGTCTGACGAGTATACTCGTCACGCGTAAAGAGTAGTTACAATTTGCTGTTTAAATTGCAATTTAGAATTCCAATAAGTTGCACCAGTAAAATGAAAAAGTAAAGCAGTGATTTCTGTCTGACGAGTATACTCGTCACGTGTAAAGAGTAGTTACAATTTGCTGTTTAAAATTCCAACAAGTTGCACCAGTAAAACGAAAAAGTAAAGCAGTGATTTCTGTTTGACGAGTATACTCGTCACGTGTAAAGAGTAGTTACAATTTGCTGTTTAAAATTCCAATAAGTTGCACCAGTAAAACGAAAAAGTAAAGCAGTGATTTCTGTCTGACGAGTATACTCGTCATCGCTTGCCTTTCGCGACACGTTTTACGTACACGCTTTCAACAAAAGCGTCGCAACAGCTAATTGATAAAGACCCTTAGACAGGCCAAAGTCTTCGCGAACGTGAACAAAACAGGGCCATCTTGGATGCCTGTTATCCCTTTGCTGAAACATTTGATCGCAGCAATTGCCAGATATTTCCAAAGTTTCTATTCTATCGTCTAACGTCTTCACGACCGCTGTCGTATGCTTTTCCATCGAGCGTGTCTGATATATTAAAAAAATCCATCGCTTATCTCTGCCACGCGATACATCTTTATCCATCGATAATCCTAGTCGATCTGCAGGGACGATGATAAATGTGTTCGTCTGGAAACTTTCTTTCCCTCGTCCCTCCTTTGACGTCTCTAATTTAATTTCCCTATACTTGTCACCTACAGTCAACTACACTTACGTAATCAAAACCGGACACACGGTATGCGTAACGATAGGTCGATAATCATTGGCGAACAAAGAGAGAAAAGAAGAAAAAAAGAGAAAAAGAAACAAGACAGAGTTCGCTTCTGCGGAGCATTCGCTGGAAATTGCGGCAAACGCGTATCGTTTCAGCGAATGTTTTCAGCTCTCGAAAGCGGTTAATGCGTGAACGACGTCGCCTCTTACTGCTGCGCCATCGCCGAACCTCTTTGCCCCGTTTCCTGCTCTCCGGCCACGTAAATTATATTAAAAGCGTCACGCCCTATCGCGAGTATACGACGCCCGCTTGCGGTCTGATTACGAAACTTTTCAAGTAAATTAATCGCTTCGAGCGTGTTTGTTGCGTTGTAGAACGAGAAACGTGCGAACCAGGTCACGAAATCCTGGAAATCCTCTCCTAACCGGGTGGAAATTAAACCAGGCGATGATTAAAAAACCCTTTACCAGCTGGAATTTCCTTCTCCGATTAGTCGCTTCTACCTCTCTCACGCGCAAAAATACCAAACGACGTGTTGGGGAAAAATCGTACGATTCCGTTTGTTCGTCTTCGCTAACGAGAAGCGTCTCTTCCTTTTCCTTCTGCCATTACGTAGAACCGTACGGCCGAATGACACGTACAAGCTTCACGAGGCGATTGCTTGTGAAAAAATAAGAAGAAAACGTGCAATAACGTTTCATCGTTTGAGATTCGGTTTCCGAGAGAATCGAGTTTGAAGATTCATCGAGTACACCGGGACGTGGTTGATCAGCGACTGAACGTGAGTACACAATCGATGGGATGTTATCGTAGTAGCGAAAGTAAGTGGAAAAATATCGAACACAATTTGTCCGTTACGTACAGTTACGACAAACGCTCGCATTTCGTAGAATCCATCATTTTCTCGATATATCGTGCAGGTTGGAACGTTTCGAAAGTGGCGAGAAGAGGAACAACTGTTTCCTCTCTTCCTATCTACTTAGGTTCCGTAATCATAACGAATGTCGGCATTTTACTAGGATCAACGATTTCACGCTACGCAGTATTTCGTCGGAGAAATCGCAGCGTTTCGAGAATTTTTCATTCCATGAAATTTCAGCATCCCCGGCAAACTTTCTTTCGTTCCATGAAACTTGCCGAGTTTCAACCTTTTAAAGCTGCTTTCCTCGTTTCTTATCAAATTATACCGCCGGTAATTACGAATACCAGCAAGGCTTAACAAGATTTCTCGCGTCGTAATACAAGATTTCGCAAGTTTCGTTTCTCAAAAATCTCCTTCTTCCTCCACCTAATCTGCAACTTGCAAGCCCGCCTCTTTCCCTTCTTTCCTATTTAAATTACGCGCCGTAATTACACCGAAGGCTGTGGCTCGCGATGACCGGAAGTTTCCGCTCGAAGCGAGCGTTCTCACAGTCGCGGCGTCCTCCGGAAAATTTGCTAATCCTGCGGCCATCGTAACGTGGCGTTTCTCGACTTGCGATCCAATTGCAACCGGCAACGATCGACAAAGCGGGCAAAAGTTGGTGGAGCTGCGAAACGAGCCGCGTGTGGCTCCCGCGTTCCTCGCTATTAGCAGGCGCGCGACACGCTGAAAAACGGCGATCGAAGGTAAAAATCTGAAAATTCTTGGCTTCTTAATTAACGAGCGGCGACGAGGTAAAAGCGAAACGCAGGGAACACGAGGGGCGAGCATTGTCCGGACCCGTAATTGCGTCTCCAACAGCCATACGAACGATACAGCCCTGTCATTGTTGGCCTGTCGAGTTTCTCGCTAAGCGCTGGCCGGATATCGTGATTAAATTGCACGCTTTAAAACGACGCTGACCTTAATTGAACCGTGAATCGTGGCTTGCTGCATTGTACCTGTTCAATTCGTCGAGCGTATCCACTCGCGGCGGATTTATTGGATCGGCATTGCAGAAAATTTAAACGCACAATGTTAGAGTTCGTATGGAACGATCTATCACAGTATCGCGTTTGCTTTGTGCTAACTTCTGAGCTTGTTGTTGAGTACATTTCCCCGGCCAGTTCTTGTCCTTTCTTTGCTCCGCGATAAATCGTTGCCTGAGGTCTCCAAAGTATTCCGTTTTCTTCTTATCGAAAAGAGAAGATTGCGGAAAGGGAATAACGCATTCGGTGAACGAGTCGGAGCTTCGTTGCTTCGCGCAACTTCCTAACGAACCATCATCCATCCTGCAATCTTGGCAACGCTGCACACTTTCTCCAACGAGAAACATAATGTTTCCGCTTTCGTTTTTACCCAGCTGAATTTCTTTGAGTCGAGTCGAGTTCAACGGCGATTAGCGCCAGGGGTCCAGCACACCGGTCGAAACGACTGCTTTTGCAATTTTACTGTTCAGGTTATTAGATGTACGAAGAGAGGAACGCGTGCATAAATTGCAAAGTAGAAAATATATCTTAATACAGAAGTGTAGGTACAAGTAGGAATATAACTTGAGCTGGTCCAGGATCCGCGCGCTAGCAGTGTTACCCTATAAATGAAAAGCCCGAAGCCATTGTAACATCAATCCACATCAGAGACCAGGTCACACATCGTGGGCGAGATGGCAGCTAGATGTCTGCACATCCTTGGCGCGTATCCTCAATAGCCTTAGGGACCCACCATGGGTCTTGGCATTTTCATAGTTACGGTCCTTAGGACCAAACGAGTATCTTTTGTTTCGGGTTTCCTTTACGTTTATTGTTTGCTACGAGTTGAAAGTTAGTTTTCCTCACGTTTGGTATCTTCCGTTAGCAACTTTCTCTCGAGGGCGGCTAAAACCCTTCCTGGTCCACCAACCTTCTTATCATTCAATCGGAAACGGTGTCTACTGCCCTCACTTTCCTAACCAAAATTGTCATCAACAAATCCGATAGTCCCGTGTCCTTAGACACACCCACCGCTAGCTTTCCTCAGACAGAGTATCGTCAGTAAAGCTTCACTTATTCTGTATCCTTAGAATAGTCAATATATCTTTACCGGTTTCTACCCTTAGACCAGTCGCGTACTTAAGGTATCAGTGTAACTAGGTTTTGCAGGAAGTTGTTGGAGCGAATTGTGATTTATGTGTGTTAATTCAGTGTGCATTCCATTGTGATTGCTGAATTCATAATAAAGTTTAATAAAAGCAAAATTGATAGTTGCGTTACGACTCAGCTAGTTTATTTTATCATCCAACCCTCGAGTTTACGTGACACCATCGTCGCCTGTCAACTGTCTATGGTCTGCCTTCATCCCAGTCTAATGTCTATACGCTGTCGATGGCTCCAATGCTTGAGAAAACTAAAGGGATGCAGAGTTTTCTTAGAAGTGGTGACCACTTCAACATTTAAAAATGAGCCAGTCCTCGTCTAGGCAATTACCCTACCAGATGGAATTTCACTTGTAAGAGAGTAATAAATCAATAAAATACAAATATTCTATCGTCAGGTGTTTTCTAAAGACCAGTTTGTTAAAGACATTTTCATTAATTTTAGTGGAAACAGGTTCGTCGATGGTTCCCCAGCGTCAGGTACGTTGGATCTACTGGCTTGGCAACTAAGTGATTGCGGATTTTGTCATTAGGTGGTATTGACAAAACCCGCAATCACTTAGTTGCCAACCCATATAGCGGATCCGATCGCGCTAACTCTCAATTAGCCTCGTGTTACAGCTACGTTCGAGTTAGGATCTACGGAGCTGCTTGAGATTCTTAGCGGATTAGGATTTATAGCGTTGCCGTTCGAGAGAACAAGATTGAGACGCAGCGGTGCTTTAGATTAAGACTTTATTCCACGTTAAAACACTAGTCGAATTGATCTCACAGAAAGTTGAGCGAACTAGCTACGCTGGTTCTAGATACGAGCTTCTTCAAAACTTCTTGGAAAGTGTGTACGTAAAACGTGTGGCATAAAGTAAGCGACGAGTATACTCGTCAAACACAGTTAACTGGTTAAAGGGGCTTAGAATTTTTATGAATTTTTTTTTTTTTTTTTAGACTAATTGCTGATTAATTTTTAGACGTAAATAGCTAGTGTTCAAGTACAAATGTAGTTTTTCTGTTTCGATTTTTGTCGTTTGTTGCGTATTATACGAGTGTCGCGATGGTCTTTGACAACCTGAACACGTGTCACAGTCATCAGAATGAATAGGTTGAGAAACTTAAAGTTAGATAGTTTACAATGGAATTGAGGCTATTTTTGAAAGACAAGTATAAAAAATTGGAAGGTTCTGGCGTTTGGAAAGAAAATTTAATTCTTTCGGTAGAAAAATTCAATTTATATTGTTCAAAAAAAAATATTACGAATAAATAATCAAACGGAAAATCGGGCTGAATCCCTGGAGAAATTTACGGTGCACGAGCTTCGTCCGAAATTGATCGATCAATTAATTTTTCAGTTATCGCGCGCGCCGGTTGAAAAATTTATTAAACGTTGCAGTTGAGAAAGTTAATAAACTGTTAAAAAGTAATTGAAACATGAATATTACATTTCTAAAAAGGTCCAGTTGTACCAAAAAGGTGCCTTTACTGTTGCTGCACATTAGAGAATCCCTCATTAAGTACACAGATTTAAGCCTCAGATTTGAATTAGAAATAATTTGGATCACGACAAAATTCAGCTAAATCAGATTAAAATTAGGCTTTGTTTAGTTTGAGACGCTGGTAAGACACTGGCCAACAAAATCCAGTGCAAAGTTTTGCCAGTTTTGTTACAATACAAATGGCTGCACTAGGTCGACAGTTTATGCGGGTTGAAAATGATAGCAATTATTGATTTAGGATCCATGCCAACGCCAGAATTGCACTTAATTAGCCTTGGCAAAACGTCAACCAACAAATTCCAACACAAAGTTTTACAACAGTTTGCTACAATAGGCTACACCAGGTCTAGAGTCTGAGTTAAAAATGAGAGGAATTTTTGACTTAAAATTTTTGTCAGCACTAGAATTGCACTTAATCAGTCTTGGCAAAAAGTCAGTCAACAGATTCCAACGCAAAGTTTTGCTACAGTTTGCTACAGTAGGCTGCACTAGGTCTACAGTCTAAGTGAGTTGAGAATGATAGCAATTGT